>NW_015168655.1:0-66737 GCF_001447785.1 Gekko japonicus
GGAAGATAGTTTACGATTGGCTAAAACACCAGAAGATAGAATAATATTTAGTTAATACTAGTTTAAAGTAACAGATTGAAAGTAACAGATGGACTTTTATTTGGAATTTATGTATAAAAGTTGACTTATGTATAATTTTGATGTGAAAGGAAATGTAATTATGAAAATAAATGTATTAAAAAAGAAAAGTCCCAGGCCATCAAATGGAAGGTCTTCCACATAAGATCTAGTATCCATGGGCAGATTGACTCTGGCTGCCTGGAGTTTGTCTTCTGGGAGGTGGGTCAGAAGTTCGGAGAACCGTTCCCAGAGAGTATATTGATACCTATTCATGCAGGCCAGGTAGTTAGTGGCCTTGACTCCCAATGCTCCTGTGGAGTAGAAGCGTCTGCCAAAGGCATCCAATTTCTTACCTTCCTTGTCAGAAGGTGCAGAGTGTGTCCTCTTGGATTTAGAGGAAGATGTTATCACCATCGAATTTGGCTGAGGGTGCGAGAATAGGAATTCGGCATCTGCCTCTTGGACCCTATACATGTGGTCCAGTCGTCTCGTGGACACTGGGGCTGACGAGGGTTTTAGCCATGGTGCCTTTGCTGCCTGCAAAAGGACTGAAGACATGGGCAGTGCCAAGGTGGAAGAGGTATCAAGCTGGACTATATCAAAAACGGCATCTGTTGCCTGCGGATGTTGCTGGACGACAGAGAGGCCTAAAGAGTGGGTCATTCTTTTGACTAAATCTATGTATGACGTAAGGTTGTCGGATGGGGATATGGGTAGGTCCTCAGCGACATACATCCTGGTTGGGAAAGTTATGGTCGGGAGAGGTATGAGCTTCAGATGCTTCCGTATCAGAGTCTTCTTCCATGGAGTCAGAGGAGTCTTGGTGTGGTATTTGGACCGAAGTATCCTCTTGACAAGCTCTAGGTTTTGGTGGAGCGATCTGAGGGTTGGGAGGACGACTTGGTTCCAGACTATGGTGGGAAGGGTCGTCTGCATGAGGACGAGACAGAGATGCCGAAGGTCTCAACTTGTGGGGCGACCTCTATCTATGAACAGAGTGGGACGAATAGCGATCCCAATCAAAATAGCCCGCCGGAGTCAACCACGGTATGGATGGTGGATAAGCCCCGTACAAGTACCTCAACTGTCGTTGATCCCAAGATATCAGTGGTGGAGGGGGCAGGAAGACTCGGGGGGATCGACTTCTGGACCGGGGATGTCTGGGAGACAAAGCAATAGTCTGTCTGTGAGAACCGTCCCTGTAGTCTCGGTCGTCGATATCGACAGATTGGACATGGAGACGCGGAGGATGACGTTGCATACTGCAAGAAGCGTGTTGGTACCGACGTGTTTCGACATCAGGAGCCTCCGATATCATCGATGCCGACAAAGTAGAAGGAGAGGGAGAAGGCTCAGCACCCATTTGGTGACTTAGGAGCTCTACCGTCTCAATGTTGGAGTAAGGACGCTCCACTTGTTGGATGGGGGAATCCAATAGTTGGATGCTCAGTATCGGTGGAGGGACTTGGGCCTCTGATATCGATACTGCCGTTGGAGCGGGAGGCACTGTAGGGGCATCACCCAGTGCAGGCACCGCTTCTCCTTCTTCGCTGCCTTAAGGGACTTAGAGGTGCCCTTCTTTGTGGACTTGTGATCCTTACTTGCCTTGGCCTTCTTTTTGATTGGCATGGAAGCGGAAGATTGTGCCGTCAATGCCAGGAGCTTTGGTGTCGGGCGGTCAGCATCGGAGGCAGGTCTCGATGCTGGAGCTGTCGATGTTGATAGTCTCTCCTCCATCGCTGATGTAGGAGTAAGGGCCGATTCAAGCAGCGCTACTTTAAGGCGCACAGCTCGCTTTTTCCGCGTTTGATTAGAAAAACGAGCACAGTGACGACAGGACTGGCCTATGAGACTCTCTGAGACAAAAAATGCACACGGTTGGAGGGTCAGGAGGAGCAAGTTTGCTGCTGCAACCGTTGCACCTATTGAAAAAGCCCCACTTCTTCTCCACAAAAGAAAGCGAAGAAGAGGGGACTTCTGAGGGGGGGGGATAGCCCGAAGGCCTGAGGTAATCGTAGACTCCCCCTCAGCAGAAAATAAATGTTTTTTAAAGTTTTTTTGAAGAACAAACAAATAAAAAGAGAAAAGAGAGGAAAATTAAAATAAGGAAATAATTCCTAAGAGCTGTGAGGCGAAAGCCGTAAGCAAACCGATCTGACCGATGGTGGGGTTCCTACGCATGCCCGAGGGACTGGGCGAGAAAATTCGTTAAAAGAGCTTGCTACAGCACTGATCGATCCAGCGCGTGCGCACTAGATCCTGTGGGTGTGAAGCACAGAGACCACGTTCGATCCAGCGTGTGCACTAGATCCCGTGGGTGTGAAGCACAGAGACCACGTCGAAGATCCTTTATTTCCACAGTATGAGGTAAACAATAACACAGTAAAAGGGGCAGTAATTCTAAACTAGGATGGCAAAGTTATTTCTCAAGCAATTGTGATATTTTTCTATAATACAAGTGTGCACATGTTAAGACATGCCTGGAAAGACGAGGAAGTTTGAAAGCTGGATGCACATAGTTTAGCACGTATGTTAGGATTGCCACCTGAACAGATGTGAAATAAGGAAAATGTTGTGAGACTGTAAGAAAGTGACACCTCACATGTGTTGGAATATTACCAGTACTTTATTAGAATATTCTACCTTTGAGAAGGAGAACAAGCTTGTCATGACTTGTCAGAAACAATACTCCTACGTAAGCTTAGAAGAGCATATCCTATAGATACTGGCAACAACAGTTATGAAGTTTTCACTGTTCCTTTAAGCATTCTTATGCTGGTGTCCTGAGAAGTTGACACTTGCATACCTGCTCTAAAGATGTGATCTCTAGTCCTTTAGTCCCTGAATGCAAGTCTGGCTTTGGTTGTAGCTGATGGATGAGGGGGTAGAAGAACAGCATTCAAACAAGGAACATGGGCAGATAAGTGAACTCCATCTTCTTCCCACTGCGGCTTTAGTTTTAAGATCACTTTTTGCAGCTATGGTGCATCTCTTCCAAGGGATTTTCTACTAATACTCACTGAAGCACAGTTTCGTGAAATAAGAAACAGGTGGGAATCCTAAAGTATGACGGGGGAAAATATTCTCTGTACACTTGAATGTTTATTGATTTAGGGAAGTCATATGCCTCTTTCCAGAGGCTTGCTTTGGGAGGCTAACAAAGTAAAACAAAAAACTCATTTGTAGGTTTGGTAAACAGCAGTTATCCTCATTAAAGTGCAACTGTTCTACTTTGGGTTCCGCTTAAGGTTGCAGCATAATTATTTGATTTATGGAGTAAAAACTTGTTTATGAATTGAATACTCTTCTGAAGTTAGTCTATTCCTATTTAGTTCTTGTCACTGGTTATTAAAACAAATACCCTTAACTTTTAAATTATACAGATAATGTTCAAACTGGATAGAGTACACATTATTTTGGATGAAATGGTGTTAAATGGATGTATTGTAGAAACCAACAAGACCAGAATTCTTGCACCTCTTCTTGTCCTTGACAAAATGGCTGAAAGCTAAAAAGACCAAGCCAGCAAAGGATATATTTGCACAACATTCTTCAAATATGGACAGTTAACTCCTGAATATTCCAAAGACTGGTATTGCTGCTAGCATTGTGAATGGTCTAACCTTTCCTAGGTTAAAATAGGCCAATACAAACAAATCCAAACTGTTTATTCACACTTTGCTTTAAGATAACAAAAGTTTAATCAATATAATGGTTGAGGGAATTCTGTTTCACTGTATCTGAAGAAGTATACTTGCGCACAAAAGCTTATACCTTAAATAAAATCTTGTTGGTCTTGAAGGTGCCACTGGACTCGAACTTTGTTCTACTGCTTCAGACCAACACAGTTACCCACCTGAAAATGTCATTCAATTTGGGACATAAATGGATCCTTAAGTATGTACTTTTCTCTCTTTGCTTTCTGTAGGATAATCACACAGGAAGCTGCCTCTAATTGAGTCAAACCATTGGTCTATCAAGGTCTATTCTGACTGGCAGTTAGGGGTGTGCAAAAAAATCGGTATGCTTCCAATTCAGGTCTACTTGGACCCCCAAAATATTGGTATTCCCAAATATGCCCGAATCCCTATATCTGTACTATATTGGGATTTGGGTAAATATTCCAGAAACCCAAATTTATTTGGCTTCATTATACTCTATGGGGACCAAGCAGGGAAACCAAAAGGGATCAATGAATTGGCTTCCAGCCATCTCAGCTTAGCAGCGGCCTTCTAGCCACACCCCAGAAACCCGAATTTATTTGGCTCCATTATACTCTATGGGGACCAAGCATGGAAAGCAAAAGGGATCAATGAATTGGCTTCCAGCCATGTCAGCCTAACAGCAGCCTTCTAGCCGCACCCAAATAAAAGCATGACCAAGGGAGGGGCACGACAATCCCACCAGTTCCTTCTGACCACTGCCATCAGTCTCAAAGTAATAAAAAAGAGAGGACCGAAAGCAGAGGGTAAGGAGGGCGGGTGGTGTGAATACACCAAAGTCCAGGTGGGTCAACAGAAATCCGAAGATTACCCTCAAGTCCGTAGGGGGCGGTAAACCCAGAAACCCAAGGTAAGACAGGAACTTCTTCCACTTCCCTTCATAGGAAGTGCGTGTAGATGGCTTACAACAGTTCAACAGGACAAGGTCTATCCTGTCTTTGAGCTGTGCTAGGGAATCCTCCACGCTGTTAGAGTACATTGTGGTGAAGCACTCGGCCCTTCTGAGCCAGAAGGAGATCTGGTGCTGGGGGAAACTGTATGTAGGTGGTTCCTGGACATATGGAGTCGAGTCAGAAGCCAGTGTTGACGTGGTCACCAAAGCATCACGAGGATGCACTGAGGTTGTTCTTTCATGATTTTGTTGATCACTTTGGTAAGTAGAGGAATTGGTGGGAACAGGTACATGTGCCTGTGGGACCAAGGGAAAAGGAGACTGTCTCCCAGCGACAGTGGGTCCTGTCCAATGCTCCCTCTAAGCTGTGGAGTCTTGTGAGCAAAAATTCTGTTTTGTGAGCTACCAGCATTAAAGTTGTGAGCGAGCCATTTTGGCTACTGCACAAATTAGTTTGCTCTGGAGCCATCCTTCCTGAGCTCAGACAAAAATGTGTGAGCCGGCAGCTAAAAAACTGTGAGCTAGGTCACACCAACTTAGCTTAGAGGGGACACTGGTCCTGTCCTGCCCTGGTACAAAACAGACGACACTTCGCATTCTGACACGTTGCAAATGCATTTATTTCTGGGCGACCCCATCTGCAAAAGATTGGTTGGAGGTAAGATCAGTTGAGTTCCCGCTTGTGAAGGGATGCGCTTCCCCTGTTCAGAAAGTCCGCATGCATATTGAGTGATCCGGATAGGTGAGCAGCAATGAGGAACATACCCCAAGATTGACATTTGGTCCAGATCTCCAGGGCCAGTCAAGAAAGTCCCCTGGACACTGTCCCGCCTTGCCTGTTCAGGTAGCACAGCGCGGTGGTGTTGTCCATCAGGATTGCCACCGTACAGTGAGCTACAAAGTGGCGAAAAGACCTTAGGGCATACTGGATGGTGAGCAGTTCCAGGAAGTTGATGTGTTTGTAAGCCAGATGAGGTTCCCATTTAGTGCCCACACATACACCTTGGAGGTAAGCTCCCCATCCCCCACAAGGATGTATTTGTGGTAAGGGTCAGTTTGGGGCTGGGTGTATGAAATGGGGCTCCCTGAAGGAGGTTTCCTGGTTTTTCCCACCACTGTAGGGAATGCAGCACCTGCAAAGGAAGTACAAATCGTTGAGATTGGAGCTGCCACTGTGGATGGAAACATTTGAGGAACCACAGCTGAAGTGATCTCATCTGTAGTCTGGCAAAGACAAGCACCACTGTGGTGGCAGCCATCAGACCCAGGAGCCATTGGATCTGCCTTGCGGACACATCTCCCTGCGTCCTCAATAGGTTGATGAGGGTGATAATGCCTTGAGAGGGAGAAAGGCTCAGCAGACAGTTGAATCCAGAATTGCGCCGATAAATTGGACTCTCAATGAGGGGAGGAGCACTGACTTTTTAAAATTCACCTTTAAGCCCAACGCATCTAGGGTGGCCAGCGTTAAATCGATACGGTTGAGCAGTGTCTCCCTGGAGCTTGCTATCAACAACCAATCATCTATGTACGGAAAAATCCACACACCCTGAAGGCGAAGAAATGCCACGATGACAATCATCATTTTTGTAAAGACTCTGGGTGCTGTCGAGAGTCGAAAAGGGAGGGCTTTGTACTGAAAGTGGCCCTCTGTGACTACAAAATGCAAAAACTTACTGTGGGATGGGTGGATAGTTATATGAAAATATGCGTCTTGCAAGTCCAAGGTTACCATCCAGACACCTCTGCTGAGAGGGGGGGGGAATACTTTGCAATGTTGTCATTCTGAAATTCTGGTAAGAGATAAACCAGTTGAGTCCCCTGAGGTCCATAATAGGATGGAGGCTTCCGTCATTTTTGGGGACCGTAAAATAATGGGAATAGAACCTGTACTGACGTTGTGTTGTCGGGACTGATTCTATAGTGTCCTTTTGCAGAAGGTTCTGGATCTCTTCCAGGAGCGTACTGGATGGTGGGGTAGGTATGAAGTTGGGGGCCTCGGGTATCTGGATAAAGTTTATTAGGTACCGCTTCTCAATAAAAAAAAAGTACCCACTGGTCAGATGTTATTCACTGCCAAGCAGCCAGGCAGGGAGACAGGTAGGTGGGGGTGGGACAACAGGAGTCAAAGGCTCTGCTTGGGGCCTTGGGAGTCTTAGTCCTATGCTAAGAGACGGGGGAGAATTTAGGTTTGTATCCATATGGACGGGAAAACACAAGGGAGAGTGTCGCCATTGTGCTTCTGGGGATGACTTAGATGAGGGCCTGCGAGACCATAGCTTGTTCCAGGATTTTGCTTTGGATAGTTTAGGAGCCGAGGTGATGCCTAAATTCCATGACATTTTAATGCTTTTGTCTAGGTCTTGCAGGACTGTATCAGTGGTAGCACTGAAGAGGCCCTCCCCCTCGAATGGGAGATCTTCAATGAGAGTCCTGGTGTCCTATGGTAAAGCCATGTAGCGCAACTAGGCATGCCGTCGGAGGGTAACTACTGAAGTCAGCGTTCTGGCTGCTGCATCCAGTGTGTGCTTAGCTGCATTGAGCTGGTGTTTGGCCAAGAGCATTCCTTCTTTTTGAATTCTACGAGCCTGGCGGTTAGAGTCCTCAGGGAGGGTTGCAATAAATTCAGACATCTGCTCCCAAAGAGCAAACTGCTATCTCCCCATACAAGCCATATAGTTTGAGGTCTTGATGCCAAGTGCTCCAGCAGAATAAAATTTCTTCCAAATGAATCAAGTTTCCTTGCTTCTTTCTCAGAGGGGGTGGAATGACTGCATCTGCCCTTGGAGGAGGAGGTGACTACGACCATGGGACTTTAGCCGCCTGAAGGAGGACTGAAGTCAACGGTAAAGCAATTGGGGTAGAGGTGTCCATCTGGACGATATCAAACACGGAGTCTGTCACAGCAGGCAGGGGTTGTACCGTAGACAGAGTGAGTGTGTTAGCCATCCACTTGATGAAATCTCCATAGGATTTTAGGTCTTCCGAAGGGGAGATCATCGCCCACTTGTTGAGGTGGTGAAGGTTTCACCAGAGGATCGGGGGGGTTGTCCCGATTGGGAGGATGTGTCGGGAGAGGTGGAGTGTTCAGACGGTTCGGAAAAAGACATAGGTAATATCGCTGTGAGAAGGGAGCACTCACTGGAGAAGACCCTGATGCTGGGAAAGATTGAAGGTCAAAGAAGACGGGGACGGCAAAGGATGAGATGGTTAGACAGTGTCATCGATGCAACGAACATGAAGTTGAGCAAACTTCAGAGGACAGCGGAAGGCCGGAGGGCCTGGCGGGAGCTGGTCCATGGGGTCGCAAAGAGTCGGACTCGACTGTGCGACTGAACAACAACAAATATCGGTGTTGATGGAATCAGGTTCGATGGATCTTTAAACTGGAATTGTCGGATGTGAAAGTTTAGGAGGTTTGCCCGTCAGCCTTGACGGTTGGGGCCTCACAAACTCTGGCATCGATGGAGGATCTTGATACCAGGAGAGATGGGAAGAGGTGGACTGACGGTCTCATTCCATTGGTTGGGGTGGGAACCACGGCATACTGCCCAAAAATAGATAGGCCCCATACATGTATTGCCACTGCCGTTGATCCCAGGAGGGCGGTGGATCAGTGCCAATGGCCATTCTCGATCAGCAGGTCAGAGCTGTGAAGGACAGACAAATGCTTCGGCTCCACGGTCAGAGTGTAGGCTTTCAACACTAGAAGACCGGGAGATCTGTGTTAAGTCCACATCGCGCTCAGAGTCAGTGAGTTGGACAGGATGCAGCAAAGGACGCAGCACCGTGTGGGTGCTCTCGGCTCGAAGAGTCAAGTGAAGCAGCCCCCGTAGGATTCGGTTCCATGGCCCTCCAAGGGGTCAGCGGAATTTGTGCAGGAGGAGTTTTCCTATGCTTTTTATGTTTGACTGACCGATCGTCCTTGCCCTCCCTGCATTTTTTAGAGGGAGTATGGGCTTCGGACTGAGATGTCTGGGCCAAGCGTTTTAGCATCGGGCGGTCGACATCTGCGTGAGTCGGTATCGGGGACAGTGCAGCCGTTGATGCTGAGGGGGCAGTCAACATTGACGCATGCCCTAAAGTGTCCTGAGAATGTCAAGACAGTGTGTGACTGCAATAAAAAAGGCCAATGCTATGCTGGGGATTATTAGGAAGGGTATTGAAAACAGATCAGCCAATATCATAATGCCCCTATATAAATCAATGGTGCGACCTCATTTGGAATACTGTGTGCAGTTCTGGTCACCACACCTTAAAAAGGATATTATAGCTTTGGAAAAAGTGCAGAAAAGGGCAACTCGAATGATAAAAGGGTTGGAACACTTTCCCTATGAGGAAAGGTTAAAGCGCTTAGGGCTCTTTAGCTTGGAGAAAAGACGACTGAGGGGTGACATGATCGAGGTTTATAAGATTATGCATGGGAAAGAGCAGGTAAAGAAAGAGGTACTTTTCTCCCTTTCTCACAATACAAGAACCCGTGGGCACTCCATGAAATTGCTGAGCGGTCGGGTTAGAACGGATAAAAGGAAGTACTTCTTCACCCAAAGAGTGATTAACACATGGAATTCACTGCCACAGGAAGTGGTGGCGGCTACAAGCATGGACGGCTTCATCTTATGTTCTTATGACTCTGTGACTACAGATTTATTTCCTTTTGGACTCCGTCATTTGGTTGTATTTTTTCTAAGACCGTGTGTCCCCCCCCCCCGGCCTATGGCCAAGAGGTGGGGTTTCTTTAAACGGTGCCTTAAGTGCAGTAGCAAAATCCCCCCCCCAGACGAACAGTTGCTTTGTCTTTTGTGCCTCAGGGAATTGCACCGAGTGGACTCTTGTGCTCATTGCGCAAAGTTCTTGAAGCAGATGAGGAAGAACAGAGCTGCCAGACTTCGTGTTGCACTTTTGGAGTTAGCGCTTTCACCGATGTCAAACAAACAAGAAGAAAATGAAGAAACTTCGAAGAAAAAAGAGGAATAGGCCTCAAAGCCCAAATTTTTACCGACCGAAGCGGAGAAGATCCTACCATTGCGGCAGTCAGAAGAGAACTGGCGGGAAGAGAACTGTTGTGCCCCTCCCTTAGTCATGCACAGTGGGGCCGGCGCGAAAATCCTTTTTGCTTTTCAAGAGGAACCAATTGAGGTCGGTGCAGGTGCACTATATCCCAGAGGTGTGATGCACAGAGACCACGAAGAAGATCTCATACATGCCTGACATAATTTAGGTATTTGGACATAATTTTGTAATTTATAGGAGAGTTTGGAAGCAGGGTTGTGTAGTGCAATACCAAGTTTAAAACATTTAAGCTAATGAAACAAAAGAACTGAGGGCACTATTCAGCATCCTAACCCAACAGAAAAAATGGTAAAAAGTTAAGAGACTGATTCTGTACGCTGCAAACATTTTAATGATTATTGTTGAGCATACACATTGGAAATCTTTTTTAAACTTCAAACTGCAACAAGTTAAATAAATGTTTTTAATATACAAAGAAAGTACAACCCAAAGTAAAACTTACTTTAAAGTGTGCCTTGCACCAGGGACCAGTGTCTCTTAAAAGCTTTATTGTTGAGCTGCGCGCACACCACACACTCGCACACACACGCACACATGTAAGGATTTGATCTTTATAGCAGGGCATTTAGAAATCAAAACATATTCCCACTGGTTATAATAATAAAAGGTTGTGCATGATTATATGCAACCCTCCCCCCTCCCCAAAACTACATACTCCATAGTGCAGGCACCATTAAAGGAAAAAACGAAAGCTTGAGATGCCCAATGACTAAGTTTTAAGGAAGCAGATTTCTGACAAGTTAGCTTAAAGCCAGCAAATAGGGATCAGTGATGGCAACTGTAGTGTACTGGGTATCAAACGCTAAACTTTACACAAATACACTGTTAAAAATCTTATATCAGCGAACACTGAAAAATCTGCAGATCTGCTCTTTGGAACAGTCAAATGCTTGCTTCAGCTTCCGATTGTGCAAGCCCTTGAAGCAATACACAGTGTTCTCACCTTTTTTTTCCTTGCTGGATGTGTAATTTCACTGGGATTTGTTTTGTCATTAGCAGCTAACAAAATTATTCCACGTGTTTCCAAAGCCTCATGGATGGGGGGAAAAGGCAAGTCTCAGTCAGAGCACACAGCGTGGAGATTGTATTTTCTGCACATAAAACACAAGAGGCTTCACTAGTTATCAACTCAAAAACCAGGTTGTGATATTCCAAGTTGCATATCAACTCAGTTGAGATGGAAGCCTTTCTCCATGGTAGCAGCTAGCAAGCGTTCTCGCATAATTTCTTCAGAGGAATATTCAGGCAACTTAAGGTAATGCACACAGGTATTCACAGATGGGTAACTTGCATCCGTAGCATCAACCTGCAAAAATAATCCACAAGGTACTTCTTTAAGAGAGCAGGGAGTATGCAACATGCTTCCATTACATTTGAATATTCTAAAGAACCATTCCAAAAGAACAATCCTAAGACTTTCTGCAACAACAAATAATTATTTAGAACTGGATCTATGAAACTCCTTGGCCGGGTTCCCTGGAATCACAGCACAGAAATTTCATAAACGAACACACACACATGTGTGCACGTGCGCATGCACACAGAAGGTGACATTAAAGTGGTCACCAAGTGGTAGCTGTCTACATGGAACCTATTCTGGTGGAGAAGATTTCATCATGCACGTAACAAGGGTTTCCAGGCCAAGCCATTAAAAAGAACAGGATCTGTAGAGATTGTCATCAAAGGCAAAGTCCCCTTGTGGAATAAAAACAGTTTTTTGGATCAGTGCTGAGTGAACAGAGTGACTCTATTCTACACGCCAAGTCTTCCTGAGGACATTACAATTATGCAGACTCTACTTGACCAAGCAGCTTTGATTGCAAGATCTTAAGGAATGTCCATACCTTGCGTACAACAGTAAGACGGGGGTGAAGGTTAGCCAGACCTCCAGGGGGAAGTGTTGAACACTCA
Organism: Gekko japonicus; assembly: GCF_001447785.1. Lineage (NCBI taxonomy): Eukaryota > Metazoa > Chordata > Lepidosauria > Squamata > Gekkonidae > Gekko > Gekko japonicus. The sequence goes on from NW_015168655.1 coordinate 11,659, forward strand.
GTTGTGAACTTCAGCAATGCTTTTCTTTCATCCGAAGACATACCACACAAAACTCTTACAAATCTCAGGAATCCAGGGCTAAAATGAAAACAGCCAAATATTACACCCATACAGATGTTAACTCTTCTTACTGCATAATCTGATCAGCTCTGAACTACTCTATGAGCAAGTATCTGATTATGTTTTAATTGGTAAAAGGAATGCAATAGTTCTGCATATTACAGTGGTTATTCACCTGTCTACTATTCATTATGCTGGACTGTGGTATCTAATAAACTGCAAGCACCTGCTTCAGAAATTGTACAGCAAGCAATAGATGTGTTATCACAACCGATCCATAATGATCTGGAAACTGAACAAATGGCTTTAATACATAACATTCCAAGATGGTTGGCCTCAACAAAAAGTAGCAATCAAACCTAAAAACACTTCTTTATCATACTTTTTCGTTTTGTTGCTTAGACATAAGATCTTTGTCAAGTATCACATGGCAAAACAAATCACTTCTCCTATTTGCCTCTAATATGCTGGAATGAAATAAGTTTATTTGCTTCCTTGTTTGTGTGATCAAAGCCAACTTGTTCCTTTTCCCTGTTCCAAAACAGACTATGAAAAGAAAGGGCTGGTTTCAACTTAGGACCAAACGTAACACTAGGATTCAGGTCATCTGAAAGCCAGTCCACACTGTGCTACTGTAGGTTTCTCTACGTGGGGCACACCACAGAAACAAACCTTGGTCTCAACTCTATTCTCACAGCACTCAGAACATTGTGTGACCTGATTTCTAAGTATGTATATTAATACTCCTGTGTGACCTGTCCTTGTTGTGATTTGAGCTCAAAAAGAAAGAATGATTGTGGAATGGAAGTATACTCAACTAGGCATCAGTCCAACAGAAGAGCAGCTTAAGTTGGAACAAGTCTCCTTAGGGTGGAGGAAGTTCCTCCAGCCCAGGGTAGGATGCTGCTAGTATTCAATGTAAAAATGTACAGCAATCCCAAGTAACATGGCAAAATAAAGGAAAGCAGTTTTCCTGTCTGTGGATCAAACACAACTACAAATACCCTGATTTTCAAGTCCTGTATTATTTTTCTATGAGATCTTAGCTGGAGAAGAAACTCCAAGCCATTTGTTTACTGCTATTACAACTAATGGCCAAACTAAGTGGTCTGATCAACAGTGATTTTTAAATTCACTATACAGAGGGGTCACTGTTCTTTTATAGTAGAAAACATCTGACAGCACCCTCAAATAAGTCACTATACTGAGTCAGTCAGCTGGCACCTCCTCCATACCTTCATTTTTGTCACTGTGGCAGATGTGGGAAAACCTGCTCACAGGAAGTCTTCAGCCCAAGTGGTTTCATAATGAAGACTGAGAATTCATAATACGAATATCTGACCATACAAGGTGATGTGCAAGCATTACCTCAAATGAGAGACTATACTTGCCTGTCACCCACGGAGAAGACAATGTCACATGCAACATTTATAAAAGGCAAACAATGCAAAAGTGAAGAACCACTGATAGGGGGACGGGGAGATTTGGGGTCTGTTTAATTTTTGATTTTAAACGGAAAATGTTTTTAACTAGTACTGTAAGCTGCCTTGAACCACAAGGATACAAATGTTTCAATAAATAAATATCCGTGTGTTGACATTATCTACACTGGCAAGTCTGTCTTAATCTCCTTAATACTTTCGTCTGTTTCCCTGTCCTCCCATTTATTTAGAAAGCAGCAGTCCCACCACACAACTGTTTGCTTTGAATTATGACACATGTAATCTCTCACAATCATAACAGATACCATTGCATCAGATATGCTTTCTCCACATTTTTTTCAAACAATGTACTCTTTCAGTGTCAACCACCCATCATTTTATAAGACCGTGGGATGGATGTAGTAGAGGTATAATACCGCTAAACTTTTATCTATTAGAAATATACCTGTCTCGAGTGTAGCCAAGTTTAGGTTCTGTGTAATTAATTATATCTTCAGCTGCCCAGGATGGTGACTGATTTCCACAAAGAATCATCTGAACTTCTTCATGGCTGAAGGAACTCAGCTTTTCCATTGGAAAGACTCTGTTAAAGCCATCTTGAGATTAAAAAAGAATTGTAACACCAAATTAGCTGAGGACAAAGTTACATTGGAAAATTATTCCTAGAAAGCTCAGATTGCTTCCCTATATCATCCTCTAGAGCAGCGGTTCTCAACCCCTTTGGTGGTCGAATGACCCTTTCACAGGGGTCGCCTAAGACCATTGGAAAACACAAATTTTCGATGGTCTTATGATAGCAACAAGAACAGCAACAAAAACATGAGGAACTGTATTAAATGGTCACAGCATTAGGAAGGTTGAGAACCACTGCTCTAGAGGATGGGTCGTCTAATGTAGGGGTTATACCTTCTGATTTCAGACAACAGGCTACTTTTGATTTCTTATTGATGCAATATATGAAGCATATACGGAAAAGCTCCCAGCAGCAGCAGCAGAATGAGTGAATTCACTTGGTGAGCCAGCACAATACACTGTGTAGTGTTGGAACGGACTAGCAAACAAAAATTATTATTCAGTTGTTAAACAAACTGTGGACATTCAGCAAGTTTCCACATCTCACGCTAACCTAATTCACTCACCTAATGCAATGACAAAATAAAACCACACTACTCCAGGCTTCTTATTAGACAAAGAATGGAATACAAATATGAATAATAAACTGTTCACTGGCAGCTGAGCAATTCTGGGGTCAAAAATAAATCCAATACAACACAGCTAGAAGAGTACACAATAGATTTGGGCAGACTGATCATTTCTGGAAAAGGTAGAAAACTACTATACTATGGCCCCGGTCACAAGGGCCGGATATCGCGGGGGGGAGGCATGGCTAATTGCCCCGGCGCAGATTGATTCGCGATTACACGATCAGACACGCCGGCGGCACACCACGGGTCCTTCCCTTGGCGCCGGCGGGTAAACGAGGGACCGGAGGGGAATGCCGCGTGCCGGCGTGATCACACCACGGGCATCTGGAGGCAGCCCGTGGCAAACGTTTACTAGTACCTTGGAGGTACTAGTTTTTTAATGCGCATTGTCGACGGTAAGCCACGGGTGCGCTCCACTTCCCAGATGTTGGGGTGTGATCGCGGCCGGATAATCCGCCCACCTTCTGTGCCTCTCCCGCAACAACTTTGCCGTGTGACCGGGGTCTATGTTATTTTCTTCATTCATTCTCTCTCAAATGGACAGTTGAAAGTTGTGGGTTACACAAAAGCTGTGTTAACACTAGGAAAATACTTCTCATCTCCCGATCTGTAATTATCCTGCGTTCAACAGGACTTCTGGGAAAAGTATGTGAAAAGGCACGTCATATCATCACCCTACAGATACCCGAAAACCTTAGCTGGGAGATGCTGACAGTTACCTGGATCCCTGAAGCTTTTATGCCTCCATGATGCCTTTTCTAGTCCAGCATCTTAACTAGGGATGGACACGAACTGGCTCACAAACCTTTGTTTGTGATGAACTACAGTATGGCCATGAAACTCCATGAACTTTTAAGGCAGTTTGTGGAGGCTTGTGTGTTCATGGGGAGCAATTCCTGCTTTCTCCTCCCCGTGAAAGCCACCAAAACATCCCTGTAAAGGCTGCCAAAAGATCGAAAAAAACTGAGCCGAGGGAGCAGCCTGCTCCCACGGCTCAGCTGTTTCAACCTCAAAACAGCTGAGCCTGCTCCTGCGACTCAGCTGTTTAAAGGGGCTATCTTTGGGAGCCCCTGGGGCTAGCTGCCCAAGAAAGCCCCTTTAAACAGCTGAGCCACAGGAGCAGGCTGCCCCATGGCTCAGCTGTTTCAGGCATGAGCCCAGTCTGGTTCTTATGTGAGACAACTAGGTACGTGGTCTGGTTTGTGGTTTACCCACAAACCACGCATTTTTGTGCTTTGTGCCCATCCTTAATCCTAACACAGTCGTTTGCTTCAGAAAAGCAAGCCTTTTAATCCCTCGTATGTTCTTTTTGCTATTTACATCCTTCAAAGTATATTTAATACATTCAATGAGTAGCTAAGATGCACTAATCCTCTCTGATGCCTTCATGAACAACAATTTGGGGGAGGAAGTTTGATCAGGAAAGGGTTGTTGAGAGATCAAGTCTCTTTCAGGAACATTCCCGAAGAATCACACTAGCATGTCCAGCTTCTACTCTCATGTCCTCACTGACCATGCCACGATTCCAGAGATGGGAAACGGAGAAATAGATGCATGCAACAAGGAGAAGGAGGGCTTCCCTACCTTGTAGTTTGTATGCCCCCCCAGACAGAAACATTCCATTTTTAATTAACTGACCAGTATTTCCTTGATAGCAGAGAACTGTGTCCCACCCCAAACCAAAATCCTTCAGCTACCTACCTCTAAAAGCATCCATTTGCTTCCGTACACCAGTGTGCATGCAGAAGTCAAACATCAGGTCCACATACTCCTCCGCATTATCTATAGTTACCAACTACAACAAAACATATGTTGGTAGTCAGAGTGTGTTCACATTATAGCACAGAAGAATTTGAAAGAGGGATGAAATTACTATCCCGCTCTCATTTTACAATTTATTTCTATACCTCATCTTCACCACCGGGCTTGAGATCCACTGCTGTAAAACCATACACTCTGGATGAAGGGCAAAACTGGAAATTCAGACTGCAAGAAGAGAGAAGTATTAATGTAAAAACATACAAGTTAAAATTCACTTTTAAAGAAGACAGATTATTAAAATACACACAACTTAGCTTAAAACCTTGCAATTTAACTGCTAGAATTAAAGGAGGGGATGCTGAACAGAGCTTGAATGTGTCGGCATGGCTTCAGGGACTCAGCCTTAAACTCAAACTTTTTAATAAGCCACTTTTCCATTGCCTCTGAATTATTTGATAAAATCTCAAAGTCATAAGTATAGAAAGCTATGCAACAGATTTTACCCTAAGGCCATACTTGCAATACTAACTTCAAAGACTGCCATCAACAGTTAACTGTCATTACATTTTGAATATCACAGTTCCTGTATGACATCCTGAGTAGCAGTATCCCAAAGGTGATTAATTCACTAGGTTGTATCCTATCACTCTACTCAGATAAGCATGCTAAGGAGATTTCCTTCAGTGCAAGAGGCTGTTCCTCCAAAGGAAGTATCTTCTCTTAGCTTGAGTGGGGTGGTGGGATATAACACAGTGGCAGTACCAATTTCTTAAAAGTATTAAAGTAATAACCACAGAACAACGAAGTGAATGTGAGAAAGGCACAAAATGACAAGCATGACTTTGGAATGAACTTTTATTTTCCACTCTAATCATCCTTGTCCGAGGCCTAAAGTTGCACAGAATCTGAGACTATTTCCATGGTGGTTCTTGAACTGATTTTCTAAAAAATCCAGATTACCCTTTAATTCTGCATTTGATACAACAATACAGAAGCTTGTATCTTAGAGACATCTTGGAATCAATTTCACTTTGACAGTGGATGAGGTCTACAAGTCAAGGGCAAAATGAGTTTAGGATTTATCACTGTATCTCTAACATGTGGGCACCTCTGCAAAGAGCTCTGCACAAAGACCAAATGTGCATATTAAGGATCTCAAAAAGCTGTAGTTTAAGATCAACCTGTAGCATTACTGGTCAAACTGAAATATCATCAGAGCACAGGAAATGTTATAAAATCTACTACTGTGGATTTACATTTTCCAAGCTGATTGCAACATTTTCTTAATGGGCATACGAATTTCTTATCCCACAAGATCACCATGCAGGTAACAGCAACAAAAGAATATCATTACCCTAAATCTTCTATACTCAGCGGAGGTCCAGATCCTGATGGATTCTTCATCATGAGTTCCTGCAATTTGGTATTTTTTTCATCTTCTGAAAGTCCTTTGTTGCTTAATATTTGACGTCTCTTAATTGCAAGATCTTTAATTTCTTTTAAAAATCTTGCTCTGTGAGGGTTCACCAATTCAAAGTCCTCCCAGGTTAAAATCCCATTAAACCATGCTGGAGGTTTAGGTTTTGGTGGATCAAGAATAAATTCAGATTTGGAATCTTCTTCAAAACTTCCTACTGAAAGAGAGTCATGCCCCTCTTCCGTAGAAGCCTCTGACTGACTTTCAGTGCAGTGCAAATCTCTGTCACCTCGTGACTCATAAATCAATTTACTTATATTGCTTTTAATGTCCCCCATGCACATGAGTTTAAAGAAAGGCTTAGAAATGGGCAAGTCCACCAGTCTGTTGTCCTGGATGCATTTGGCTAAGAAAATCCCCAGGAAGTGAAAAAGTTTTGTTATTCTTTCAAGTTCATCACTATCCTGTGGGAATGGAGCAGTGAAGAGTCCACAAGATCGTTGTACATAGTATCCAGGTGGTTTTAATCCACCACCAATGTCAACCTATTTAAAAAAGAAATAATAGGAGAACTTAGATGTGCTAGGTTTTTAAGAGAGTTAACAGCAGTAATTATCTTGGCTTTTTTCCTGAATGCAAACATAAATTATACCTGACGCGACTCATCATCTGGAAAATCATCATCACAGAGCCATGTTCCCAGATCTGTCCTTTGGAATTCTGCTGCAACCAGTGCGTAGAACTCCAAGGTGGGTCCCAATCCTGTTCCCTCTTCTCCCAAAAATTCAACCTGCAAGCCAGAGACCATAACAGTACATGCAGTTACTGGTTTTTATTACTTGTGTACAGCCCTGTAGAGCCTACTGTATAATAGTTTCATAGGGTAGCCATGTTGGTCTTCAGTAGAACAGCTAGACTGGAGTCCAGTAGCACCTTAGAGGCCAACAAGATTTTGGGGGTATAAAGCTTTTGGGGAGCTTTGACTCTCAAAGGCCTATAACTCCAAATTTCTTGTTGGTCTCTAAGGTACTACTGGACTCAAATCTAGAACTCAAATAATAAATATAGTTCTAAAATAATTGTGTAACATTTATTATTGTATAATATTCATTGTATAACTGTGGACAGAGAGTCGCCATTTTGTATTGCAGTTAAAAAAGAAAAAACATTTACCTCTAGAACTGACTTTCTGTCCGCATGAATCTGCATGACGTTTTCTGCCCACTCCATCAGGGATTCACCACGTGGAACTTTCACTCTTTCATGTTTAAGGCGCCCAACTCTGAATTCTCCTGGATCATCTCTTCGCACTGTACTTGTAGTTCGTGTCCGCTCCACAGTAGCCTCACGTCGATTCTGTAGCCACACTATTGCTCTGGTAACAACAGATACATGGCTTCTGAGCTCCCAACAGAGATACTGATTTGGTGAAACCTTTATTAGGCAAACTTGTGCTGGCATAATGCATCAATCAGCTTCTAAGATACAAGTTTCCAGAGCTTGCAACAGAAGTTGGTCTAATTAAAAAACCCACCAAACTTTATGGTTCTTTTCTCAGGACCAATGCAACAACCAGCACAAATTCTGTATGTACTGAAATTGTTGATAGTTGTACAAACCACAGCATTTAATCCTAGTTGTTCTTAGTGTATGTTTTTCATTATTTTGAGTGTCCAAATGTATCAGAATACCCCACATTAGTAGAATGGTAGTTGCCCTCTCATTTCTTTATACAACACTGTTTCTGTCACTTCTGGAAAATGTGGACCAGATTAGACAACCTATGCAAGGCAGACTGTTTCCATAAATCTCAACACTTGAGGTAGATATATATTCTTTAATTGATCTAACATTCCTTTATTTCACATGTTTTGGCAACAAATATTTGCATTTCTATACATTTCCCTTAGCCTGCATAGCATTAACAAACCACTGTGCATTAGTTTTTCCATGTAGAAATAAATTTACTTTATTAAACCTGTCAAGTTCCTTACCTTGATGCCCCAAATGCTGTGCAGGTGAAATATAACTGTCTAGTTTCAAATGGAATCAAGAAGGGGCACTTGCTAGTTATCTGTTCACACCAGTCTGGTAAGGCTCCACTTGCCAGTGCCAATGGCTCCTGTAATTTAATATACAAGCAATTTAACGAATGAAGTCCGAGGAGCAAAAGAACCAGATAGAATAACAAAGCAGCTATTTATCAAGAGAACGTCTGCAGATGCAACTCATGAAATCACTTTTCATGCTCTTCTTTAAAACGCATGTTGGCAACTGAATGGCCATAATTAAATAAAAAGCAGATACTACTTCAGGTGGCATAACAGGCCTCAAACACTGAACTGTAATTTTGCTGTTTTGCTCTTGCAAGGTACTGTTTCGAAGAAATGTTAAAACTTAAAATAAATCATGCTATTTAAAAAAGGCAATTCTGATTTTAGTTTTTATGATTTGCATCTCAGTGACTTATTGCCAAGCAGGTTCACGTTTTAAAACTGTTGAACTCTATGTTTTCACTTGGTTTTTGCCCTTTTCCACCCACCAGCCCCTTCCTCTGTGTTGCATGGTGGTAAATGGATTTGGGTGTTGTTGTTTTTTAATTTCCAAGGATGCACAGTGTGACATGGTGACATAGGTAACATTGGTAAGCAGCTTTTAAAGCTCTGAAAGTTTCAAAATTAGTTTGTGAAGCAGCACATGAAACGTGGAAAAGGTATACATGAAAGACAGTAAAAAAACCTTCACACCTTTTTAGAAAAAAGACCACAGCAAGATAATCTCCAATAAAGCTGAAAGGCCATTAAAAATAATCTCTCAAGAATGAACTCGATAAATTACCTCAATCTGCTGCAAGATTTTTGTAGTGATTTTTTTGCTTGTGAATTCATCTGGTGGAAAATTAAACTGAAGCTGTTCATCTCCTTCTGAAATCAACAACAGAGTTATCTTACTGCATGTTAGTTCTGCAAGAGCCTTTTAGGAGAACATGTGTTAAACTCCACTGACCTTCTTGAGCTGTTCGAGTGGAATAAGGATCACTTGCAACAATATACAAAATGCGAAGCAACTGCAGGACATCCTCTACTCCACAGGAATTCTGTCCACTACCAGCTTTGGCTTGAGGTTGCTCTTTTCCTGAACTCAGAATGTCAGAGTTCTGAAGCGTAGAAATAGCTCCCTGGCTCAAGCTGGATTTTGAGCCATGTTCACAAAAATCCTGTATAATTAATCACACATACTATGTTTTTGGTTAAAATGACAACGTGCTTACAAAATGTCATTACAAAAATAGCCTGTAGGATGCAAACCATTTAATGCTTAGAATGCTGTTAGGTACTAATGCTTTTAAATGCATTTATCAAGAAGCATACAAGAGAAATGGAGCTGGTAAACATATGAGTGGCACATGGATATATTTATCCAGAAAGCAGTTTCATTAGTCACACATCAAACTGCTCTGTCAGGGCCCCATCACAATGCAAAATGAAGCACAGACACTCCCCAAACCAATACTTTTAGATGCGGACATATACCTTGTATGCAGCTATGAGCTGGGAACAATTTCTGTTTTTCCTAATGCTTTTATTAGTGCCGGTTAATTTCCAGTGGCGCAGAAAGGCTGAATCCGCATTCTTCTGCAGGTAGGTTATCAAGTCATTCTTTGGTAATTCATCAGTGCCAAGGTACTGTTCCACATGCTCTACTGACCAGCAACCCTACAACAGGAACCACCAAATGTTGGTCTTTCCTGATTGTAAAGTTTCCAAGATTTCACATGCATTACACATATTTCTTTAGAAACATGCATTTACAAACATTCTTTGTCATATCTTCGATAAATAAACTACAGTACTTTTCACCAAAAGCTGCTGTTTACTGAAGTGCACAAAATTGCACAACAATCTGCCTCAAGCCAACCAAATCTTAAAACGTCTCACCATTTTCCCATTCTCTTTCTCCTTATCAGAATCCTTCATTTCTCTGTATACAATCCTAAAAACATAAAAAGATCAGTTATTTACATACTTCAAAGTAACTCTGCACAGCAGAGTAAGTCCCTTCCAAAGCGCATATTATGTACTATGGAGCTTGGAAGCTTATCTAGAGTTCACATCCTGTACGTTATGCCACATAAAGTAGCATTTTTATAATCACACATCAAATTGGTCATCAGTCAATGATTCTTGACAGTGGACTTTAAGTCAACTATACAGACCATTCTGAGAATCCATATGCTAGTATAGCAAGATGGGTAGCCTTGTCTGTCTGTACCATCAGAAAGGAGCAGGAGTCCAGTAGCACCTTAAACACTAACAAAAATTGTGGCAGCATATGAGCGTTCGTGAGTTACTGCTCAGTTCTTCAGATATTCTGATTCACAAAAGCTCACAAAAGGTAAAGGTTCCCTTGCTCGAAAGCCAGTCGAATCCGACTCTAGGGTTGCAGTGCTCATCTCCGTTTCATAGCCGACGAGCCAGTGCTGTCCAAAGACGTTTCCGTGGTCATGTGGCCGGCATGACTAAACACCAAGGCGCATGGAACACTATTACCTTCCCACTGAAGTGGTACCTATTTATCTACTTGCAACTTCTTGCTTTCAAACTGCTAGGTTGGCAAAGAGGTGGAACTAGAGACGGGAGCTCACTCCGTCATGCGGCAACTTGGGTCTCGAACTGCTGAACTACCGACCTTCCACAGCCTGCAGTTCAGCGTCTTAACCACTTGAGCCACCGCAGCTGCACAAAAGCTCATACCCTGCCACAAATTTTGTTTGTTAGTCTTTAAAGAGCTACTGGACTCTTACTCTTTTCTACTAGTACAGCAAGTCTTTGGTTTTGCATGTAAGTTGTTCTAACTATAAAAAGCACTCATACATTTCTATCAAAGACCCATTTGGGGCCAAATTCTACCTACTGAGTCATATGAACTTTTTCTTCCACACAGAGAACACTGCTTACACTAACCCTTGTTTTAGATTATGTAAATGACCCTGGGGGGAGCTTGGTTTGCATGCTCCCTCTTCCACCTCAATGAGAGTCCAAAGCTTTAACACCTAGTGCCAAGCCGAAACCATAGTTTAACATCACATCTGAACCAAGACTAAGAGTATAGGGCTGAAGCCAAACACAGGCTAGCATGAGAGGAAGAACTTTTGCTTGCACACAATCTGCTATTTCCACAGATTCTCTGCTCCAGCTGCATACCATAATCCACACCAATTCAGATGGTCCCCCGATTCTCAGGATAGTCCTTTTGGAGAATGAAAGTGTTGCAAGAGCAGAACTCTTTAATACCATCCATAATACTGGTTAAGTTGGTAGGGAAAAAGTGATGAATTCAGGAAAAACTATTTATTTGATTTATACCCTGCCCTCCCGGCCAAAGCAGGCTCAGCCATCCCTGTTCAACATTGCAGCTGCCCAACCTTCTTTCAAAAAAACATGGAGATGGCACAGCTGCAGCATTTGGAGGACTGCTGGTCACAAAGACATTAATAAATAGCCGTTCTTCTGGTATATGTTAAAACAGTAATCTTTTTAGAAATTTCAGATTTCTTACGTGTATGTTGGCTCCCAAATTCGTCTAAGTTTATCAGATTTCACACTGCCATTGCAGGAAAGCTGTAGCAATTTTTGTACATAGTAAAAGATCGTTGATCGAAAATTTGTTAAGGGTAGTTCTACTTCACGAGTTGTACCAAGGCCTGTAACTTTCAAGGTAAGTGCTAAACGTGGTGATGGTGTACATTCAACTTCTTCCAGTAGCTCTGAATGAGGAGTTCCTGAAAACAATGGTGATTTTGTTAAAAATGAGTAATAAATACCTAATACCATTAATCTCATAAATTAAAGTTGTTTATAGATAGCTATCTTCCAGATGCAAATAATATTACACTTCTCGTCTAAAAATGCAGATAAACTAAGTAGGTATGGGGGGTGTCTCCCCCCCCCATCATCCTTGTACTCACTCTACCTTCCACTCTTCAGCATCATCCCATTTCCCAACTCAGCCCCCCTACTCTCTCACATTTTTCCTTAGATGACAGATTGCCTCCCCCCTACAGCCAAAGACCCTGCTAGGGAGGGAGCAAGACAAGAGGGAAAACCGTGAATTTCAAGAGCCCCCCCCCCCAACATAGCCACAGGCCTCAGGAAGGAAAGAAGCACATCAGACAAGCTGATCTTGTACCTGAAGTAAACTTTCAGAATCCTTAGGGGCCCCGCCCCCCCCCCCCCCCGCCCCAGTCTGGTTCCTTTTCCTCTTGTTTTTCTGACATGCTAACATATGTACACACACCCACACATGCTCAACTCCTTCCTTTCTTCAATATACCTGGGGGAGGGATTTCAAGATCTGTTGTCTGTTGGACGTTAGTACGTCCTGGTCTAGGATCAAAGGCAGGTACTAAAGCAGAAAACTGACGTTTCAAAACATAATCATCATCCCATGTTCTTCTACGTCCACCTTTTGTTTCATACTCCTCTTCTTCCTATTAAATTATCATGCAGAAATAAAATATACGCTTAATTTTTTTAACAAATCACAAATTATATGGTATTCAAGCTGGACCTGCAGAAAAGTAAACCATCATAAGACCATATACTGAAACCAAGGCAAAACAGGTTATATCTGTTATCACCTGCCCATCATTTCATTCACTGCTCATCTACACTTTCAAAACCCAGATAGCTCTTTTTGCGCTATTTAACAGGAGGCTTAATTAATGCTGCTTTGAAACTATCACACTGGAGAATTAGTACTGCTTACTCCGTCAATGCCCCCTCTAAGCTGTGGAGTCTTGTGAGCAAAAATTCTACTTTGTGAGCTACTGGAATTAAAGTTGTGAGTGAGCGATTTGGCTACTGCATAAATTAGTTTGCTCTGGAGCCATGCTTCCTGAGCTAAGACAAATATGTGAGCCGGAGGCTAAAAAACTGTGAGCTAGCTCACACTAACTCAACTTAGAGGGAACACTGCATAGGATCTGGATGAAAACAAGACACTTATACCTAAGCTGGGATCTACATTACACAATACTCCAAGGCTTTTCTGTTGCCTGCAGAGGACTTCTCACATGGCAGCAGCACTGAGCTGCAACCACTTTGAAAAGACCCTTAAAAGGCTGAATATGGCCTACAGACCTCCTACTGATTACTGATAATATGGAGGGGGAAGGGAAGCATGGGACTAGGCCATGTATTGCACTACAACGTATTTTCACAATCTGTGCAATTTAAAGCTATCAGTGTTCTCCTAAACTGAAGTACAAAGGGAACACAAACTCATTTGCTAACCCAATTTGCAAATTCACATCTAGCATACAAAGTATAATATTTGTAATAAGAATAAAGAATAAGTAAGTAAGATTAGTTTAAATAGGAAAACTGTGCACATCTACAGTGAATGAATACACTGGTTTAAGGTAAGCAACTTGTTCTGCAACTTCAGAAGGGTAAAAAAAGTTTCTTATATGGCTCTGGGTGGCAGCAAAACCAGAGTTTAACACAATTCTGTCTTCCCTAAACATAAGAACAGATATACACAGTACCATAACTTCCTCATATTCTTGATCTTCTTGATTGTCATCTTCGTTTTCGTCATCTTCTTCATCTGGCTCAGGTAGATCCTCATCATCATCTAACTCTGCTAACAGGGTACTAGCCCGGCAGCTATCAAGAAAATCTACACAGAAAAAGAAGAAAACTAAGACCTACTACTTAAAAAAAATAGGAAAGAGAGCAAGAATGAAGGATCAATTCATTCTATAAATTCAAAGCAGGAGAAAGGGGAATAAAGGTACCACAGAGTACGGCAGGGCTGAAACCTATTTAAGGAATTATGAAAATGAGAAGCCGAAAAGGGAAAAATGCTAAAGAAAAGAACCTGAAAAGGAATAGAAAATTGTTTGGATGAAAGCGCCCCGTCCCAATTTTCAGGTAAACTGTTATTTTGAACACACACAAAAAATACTTTCAAGTTATAATCGACACTAAGTTAACCATTTCTCTCCAATATTTTGCAATATACATCTCAGCACTTTTTTCCCGAGTACAAATGTTCAACTTTTACAGTCCCTTCACTATGAAGTCATAAACCACTTTCATTGTTGTAATCTGTTTTAACAGAGTACAGCTGAAATTAATGGGACTACACAGATATAAATAGCATGGGAATCTAAGCCTGGGTCTGTCAAGTCAAAAGACGATATAACACAGGTAAACAATACAAAATGATGGTTTGCTATTAGCCAGCTACAGAAGGCGTCCTGACCTGGATGGGCCAGGCTAGCCCTATCTTGACAGAGCTTGGAAGCTAAGCAGGGTTGGCCCTGGCTAGTATTCGGATGGGAGACCTCTGAGGAATACTGGAGTGTGACACAGAAACAGCAAACCACCTCTGAACGTATCTTGCCTTGAAAACCCTATGGGGTCGCCATAAGTCAGCTGTGACTTCATGGCAATTTCCACCACCACCACCTACAGAAGGCACATTTCAGCTTTTTCAACCCTAAGAGGTCTGTCAGTGGCTATTAGCTACAAGGTATCGATAGGAACTCTCAGTCTGGGGCAAGTGATGCTCTGTATTCTTGGTGCTTGGGGGGGGGGCAACAGTGGGGGGGCTTCTAGTGTCCTGGCCCCACTGATGGACCTCCTGATGGCACCTGGTATTTTTGGCCACTGTGTGACAGTGTTGGACTAGATGAGCCATTGCCCTGATCCAATATTGGCTTCTCTTATGTTCTTAAGACCTTTGATGAAACTCCAGATAGTGTGCTTCTGATTTTCCTAAATTTACAGTACCTGCATATGATGCTTGTTTGCAGTGGTGCAGCTAGTAGTTTAAGCAGCTATAAGTTACACACAGATATACTAACTCTCAATTCTTCTTCTCCCAACCTGCCTCATTATTACTGTGCAGGCAGCGGTAGCATCTTCCTGCTTTGTATTTCATTTGATGGTATTGACAACCGAGTAGACACATTTCCAATACCCCAGTGCAGGAATCTGCAATTATTTATTTATTTATTTTATTAGATTTATATCCTGCCCTCCCCGTGGACAGGCTCAGGGCGGCTCACATGTGCACTGTCACATGTGGTAACTGTATATGCCTGTTTTAACTTATTCACTGAAGGAAAGCCCCAACTGGTAGGTTCCTGCAGCACATACCTGCAATGATTGTCACCTGTGATACTATACAAGCAGTTTTCTACACAAAACGATTGACAGGACATTCTTCATATGTTAAATAGCTCAAAGTTACAAGAAAACAGAGATGTCAGTTTTGAAATGATCTTTTAAAAAAAAAAAAAAAAAGATCCTGGGACTCTCTTAAAACGTGACATGAACTTATATGATTGTACCAAGCCCCTTGCCAGTATGTTTCTAATACTGGTCTGATTAATCTTCTGATATGGCACAGTCAATAGTATATTCTATCAAATCACCTTTATGTGATAAGTATTTTACTATGCTCTCATGAAGTAGAACTAGCATTTTCCTTCACAACAGACCTTTATTAGCATTTATACTAGGGGTATGCATTCAGCTTTGCTGAATGGAAAACATACCTGAGAAATACCTTATCAGCAGTGTTCCCTCTAAGCTGAGTTAGTGTGAGCTAGCTCACAGTTTTTTAGCCTCCGGCTCACACATTTTTGTCTTAGCTCCGGAGCAAACTAATTTATGCAGTAGCCAAAACGCTCACTCACAACTTTAATGCCAGTAGCTCACAAACTAGAATTTTTGTTCACAAGGCTCCACAGCTTAGAGGGAACATTGCTTATCGGTATTCTTCGGGTATTTGTTCAGACGAATCAGATTCTCAGATCTGATCTGGCTGCCGATAAGATGTTCCCGAATAAAACCCGATCTTATTTGACTTTTTTTTCAGGTGCCCAGCCCCGAATCAGGGAGGGAAGGTAATGGTCAGCTTCAGTGGACTGAAATTGACCAGCTCTCCCTTCCCCTCCTTTTCCCAAGCTGGCTTTCCGCAGTCCGCTGGTTGGGGAAGGGAAGAAAGATCAGGGAGGCATCTTTAAATGCCTCCCTGCTCTGTCTGCCTTCCCTTAGCTTCCCCAGGCACCCTGCAGCCACAGGGAGCCTAGGGAAGCCAACCTTGGGAGGGAAGGCAGTTTAAACTGTCTTCCCTAGGCACCCTGCAGCCGTGGGATGCTCGGGGAAGCTGATTTTGGGAGGCAGACAGGCTGGGGAAACGAGGGGGCATTTAAACACGCCTCCCCCCCCAGTCATCCCTTCCTCAGCAGCATAGCTGCTTCTAGTTGTCAATTCCACTCCCCAGCCAATCAGCGGGGAGTGAAACTGACTAGAAGAGCCAGTTTGGTATAGCGGTTAAGTGCGCGGACTCTAATCTGGGAGAACCGGGTTTGATTCCCCACTCCTCCACTTGCACCTGCTGGATGACCATGGGCAAGCTGTAGTTCTGTCAGAGCTGTTCTTGAAAGAGTTCTCTCAGCCCCACCTATCTCACAGGGTGTCTGTTGTGACGAGGGGAAGGGAAAGGAGTTTGTAAGCTGCTCTGAGACTCCTTTGGGTAGTGAAGGACAAGGTATAAATACAGTCTCCTCCCCTTCTTCTTCTTCTAGAAGTAGGAGGTCTGGGGAAGGAAGGGCTCCAATTCCATTATACTCTTTCCCCATAGGGTATAATGGTGCTGAATATATTCGGCAACACTGATTTTTCCCAAACCCCAATATCACAGCAATACCGAACCCAAAAAGGCAGTAGTAAATGCACCGAAATGGTGATTTCACCAAATAATAAATAACATGCAGATCCAGTGTGATGTACGCTTGAGGAGTTGCACAGTTTTAATCCCTTGTAAGAAATAAAATCTTACTCAAGAAGTCACCAAAGCCAAGATTACTCCTAACACTAAAAACAAAAAACAAAATCAGTTTCTAGGCTTCGGGCTGTACTCTGCCAACTAAGGAAGATGAAACTTTTTCACCTCCACTTTTCCCTAGAAGCCCTCTGAGGCCTTCTGACAGTTCACACTGAGGGTTACAGGAGCCTTACGGATAAAATATGACGACACATTGGGGCAGAGGGCTGCAGTAGGGAATCTGGTGACACTACCACCATTTCTCTCTTGCACCAACATCACTCACTGGGCCAGCAAAAACTCCATCATGTCAAGTGCAAAGTAAGGCCATGTCACCTGACTCCCCTTCCTCTTTGCAGCGCTTACATGCACCATGGCAGTTTATGAGACTCCCACAACCCCAGCAGCCATTTGTGAGAGGTCTCAGAGACTTCTGGGGAGGGAGATACAGGTGAGCCAGGAAAAATCTGCATACACATTATGTCATAACATCAGCATGAAAGAGCAATTCTTTAAGACACATGAATATTCAAAAAACCCTTGTAATGTTAAGTTCACCTTCATATGACAGTCAAAAAAGTCAACAGATGGAAACCGAAGTATTCTGACATCTCACTGAGAGTTTTGTCTTACAGAAACTTGGTTCAGTTCTCACCCCAGGCCTACATGATTCTTTTTATTCTTCTCTGTACTTTCAGTGGTTCACACAAACCACTGGATCACACTGAAGTAGCCTGAACGTGGCTAGTTTCACTGTGGAGATCTTCCATGCAATCTAGGGGATCCACATGGTATCTATCTTGAAATCATGTGATCCTGCACACACAGGATCCTGCAACATTTTTCAGTGGCTTCTGTGTGGCTTCTGCCACATTTCAATACCAGCTAGAATTCAACGTCTTGCAAGATAAATCTTCAGTATTTTAGTTCGTTTCCCCAATGCCCAGGGGTCATTTCGTAGAAAAAGAGTTGCAGGAGCTCATTAGCATAACTTATTTGCACATGCCACACCCCCTGGCATCACTGGAAGTGTGTCAGAAGGCAACACCCACCGCTCAGGCTCCACTGGACTGTTTTGGATTGCTAGCTATTGGGGAGGGGGAGAAATGTGCAGATCTGTCCTCGCAGAGGAGGGAGAGCTTGTACCTGAATAAAACCTGGTCTTAAAGGTGTCACAAGACTGTTTTGGACCAGGAAGCCAGGGGGGGGGGCTCTGCAACTTACCTGGCTACTTCTTGCTCTGACTGAGGGAGGATGGGAGCAGGAGGTGGGGCTTGTTGCATGTGCCCGCCCCCTGGGCTCTTTACTGCCGGAGCTCTGCTCCTGTGCGCTCCTGCAGGAAATGACCCCTGCCAATGCCTATTGCTTAATTTTACTTTTCCATTTTCATTTCAACACTTCCCAGACAATTCCTTTGGTACTGTTATCTCAACTGCAATGTACCCAAAGAATATAGGTGATCAACATTTCAATGACTGATTCACACATTTATTTTTAACATAGGAAAGCCTTCTTTAGGGCTCTCACCACTTCATTCTCATCTGTAGATTTGTATGATATCAATCACGTTTCAAAAGGGTAAAACGTTTGCAAATAAAGTGAAAACCCTTCGATGTGGCAACTTACCCACCACAGAAGCAGTTTAAATGGTCATAAGCACAGTCATGATACAGCACTGTGCCTCTACAGACCACAACTCAGAAACTACTAGATTTAACATGTGAAGCAAGTGCTTATTCCTAACTGCTTCTCTGCTAGAAAGTCAATACTTATTTTTTCTTAAATGTTGTAAGCTGTCTCAAATGTTTTTAATATAAAAGAAGCAAATAAACAAACAACAACAACATGTGCTCTAATGGGAGAAGTGAACACCTTTCCATTGAATTCTCTTCTCACTACTGTGAAAAATCAAACTCAGGGGGCATTTTCCTGTTCTTTATGTGTCCTTCCTAGAATGGAAAGAATCTTCTTAACTGGGGCAGATTTTGCCCAATAGTTCTTAAGTTTTGGAAAGATATTGCACAACAAATAACTTATATTATTGGACATACAATTCCATTCATGATACACTCAATATTGTTGAACGTTTGGCCTGACTAAAAAAAATAATTGCAACACTATTATTGGTAGCTAAAAAAAGTAATTGCCTCTCATTGGAAGGCCTCCCAGCTACCTGGGGTAAAGGAGTGGTATATGTGTCTGTGGGACTATATAATTTTTGATAAAATAACAGATGTTAAGAGGTCAAATGAATATCCTATGTCTGAGTTAAACTTCCTGAATAAGTGGTACCTGGTATTGGAAAAACTTTTAAAGAATGCAGATTCCCCGTATTCCTTTAGCAATCATAATTATTTCAAATTTATTTCATTAATGTAACAATTAAGTTTTGTATAAGGTAGTATTGAAGCCTGCCTTGTAGTACAGGTATTTCAACTCTGTTGTTGATGTTTTGTTGGTGTTCTGTTACAGGTTGATGTTTTGTCACTGATTGATGTTATTTTTTAATATTTTTCTTAATAATTTTTTTTAAAAAAAACTGGGGCAGGGTGTCAGACTTCTGTTGCACATCTATAATACAGCAGAGTAAGTACTTTCACAGTTACAAGAACATTCCAGCTTCTAAAAGGAGAAGCAGAAATTCACCAAGCAGGCTTACGAAAAGAGTTTGGCCAGTTTCCAAACCTCTTATTGAGAGACAGCCTTAGTAGCTACAGGGTGCCTTTCACATGGAAGTGAAAAAACTATGTGAAAATGAGGCAATCTAAATTTGACAGGAATACATCAATACCTCTTAGTAACTGCATAAACATCAAGTTGTTTTATCATATCCCCCCATAAATATGACTAAGTAAGTTCCTTTAATTACCAAAATTGGCCTGGTTCAGAGATCACAAACCTGATCCTCCAAACTATGAGTTGCCAAGCTTGCTGTACACATTCCTTTCCTCCTCTACTTTCTGGTTTTCTCCCCAATACAGTTTTTTCTATTGTTAGCACTGTTCCCAAGTGATGGTTCAGAAACCCACCCAATCATATTATATTAAGGAGTACTGGGTTTGCGATATGTGACCCAGTACAATGCATGTGACATACTATGCTTAAGTATTGTATACCATGATACTTATATTCAACTTAGAATGTTGACAATAAAGCTCAAATGATGGTACTCTCATACACATTATTCTCAATGCAAACTTATTCAGACATGGAATAAGTGCAAAATATCATGGCTTGGACTTGGCAAAATGAACCGGCAATCTTTCCATGACTTTTCCATTACCCCAGCGGCCTGCTGGATGTTCCAAAAAGTCCAACATAGAGCACAGTATGAGCGGCTGCTTGAGGACAGTGTAATTTGATGAAAGAATTTCTTATTTGAACCGTCTCACACTGTGGTGTGTTTGTTCACAAGGGTCCTCTAACATTCAGAGAAGATTTCAGGGATAAACAGCAGGAGCTAGGGGGAAGGAGAAAGTGAGGAACGACTCCATTGCAAATCCTCTCACTGGATCCAGCCCCATGTTAGAAACACTGGTCATAAAACTATAACATACATATGAATGGATGTTTGACATATCAAATGATGGGAGCTATTCTAGAGTGTGCTCAGCTAGTTGTTTCCCATTTTTAAATAACTTAACACTGAAATGCCTACATAAAATCGGTGAAAAGCATGTGTAGGAGTGTGAAGAGCTGGAATATATGGAAACGCTGACATTCTGCCTAAAAGCCTTTGCTTGAGAACCCTTTCTGTAAGGTAAACAGCTCAGTTATTTAATATGCTTTAGTAAATGAAATTACTAAGTGAGAAACCCATAACAAAAAAAAGAAGAAAAGGAAAACCATTAATTGGAAATCTGCTTATGTTCATTTAAAAATTAAACTTACCATATAAAGAATATTCTGCTTCCTGACCTGTATCGCTTTCACTAGATGTTGATGTTAGGCTAGTAGTTAGAGTGTTACTAAGTGACTGACCAACAGATAAAACTGTAGTTGCTGTGGCTACATTGCTGCTGCTAGTAACACTGGATGTAGACATGGTCACTGTTGATGAGGTACCAGTTGTAGTCAGATTAGGAAAACTTTGGGCACCCATTAGAGGAGAAGCTACAGATAAAGATACGGTAAGATAAAATAAATGATCCAAAGCAGCATAATTAACATTCATGAGTGTCGTTTTAAACCAAAATTTAAAAAAATGCTTAAGAGTCACCCATAATTTACCAGTGTAGAGTTACTGCTCAATGAAAGAAAAGGGCCTTAAACAGCCTATATAAGCGAACAAACCAATGTAGTTGTCAAAGAACGTGGCCTAGTTTATAAGTATTCTTACATGATATGTAAATCACATTACAAAGCTCACAATCATTTGCAGCATAACAGTATTCAGATTCATCAGCTCAGGATAGACAACCCCCCAGCACTCCAGACCATTTTCTCAGCACCAAGGGACAGTTTCTGCTCAAGGGACTGAGGTGAAACCCAGTGTGCTGGCAACACCACTAGGGCTGACCTTGTTCCCAGTACTGTCTAAATATTTTCCCAATTTTTGTAGATTGAATATCTCCTGTAAACAGGTTGTGCATTTCGCATTCATGAACTGTTAGAACAATCTAAGAGTTTTTTTTCTTCAGTCAATTCAATAGGTCTTTCCATAACCAAATTACACTACCTTTGGCAGTTGATCAGTCAGTCAATTTCTTCTAAATACTTCACAGTAATGGGGGGGGGGGGTTTCTGTTTTTTTTAAAAAGGGGAAACTGAAAAGCAATCCCACTTCCTCAAAAAGTTCAAGTAATGTGGGATGCAATTCCAGTCTTTGCACACACACAGGCTTTCTGTACTTTCGATGAGGAACAAAAACATTTAAATATTTTTCCCACTTATGTATTAGGTATTCCTTATCTCATTTAAAAAAGAACAAAACAAAAAAAGAACAGGAAGGCTCCAACTAAGCAACTGAAAACTCCAGGATTGGGACAGAACTGACACAACACAAAAATGATAAAATACCTCTATGCTTATTATCTAAATTATAAGCAGCATATCTTTGCCAAACATTTTCCATATATTTCCCACTTTTCACCATATTCTTATCAATGTCAGTCTTCAACTGAGAAATAGCAGTAAACCACACACGCATAAAAAATAAATATTGGAATATCTATTGTATGGGGAGGGAGCCCATTAACACAGCAATTTAGGAACAACTGTTTTCTTTGACCACAAATGACCAACATCTTATTTAATTAACCAAAGTATTGCTTAACTAAGCCCTGCATTCTAACCAGCATTAGAAATAAGTGTGCCATCGACATCTACTTAGCATGTAATGCGAGAAGATGACCTAATTTTGAAAATATGTAATTATTTCATTCTCTTAAACCAAGTGCCCTAAGTCTTGAGAAGCTTTGTGCATTTAGCTGTTGCACTGAAGAACCAGTCAAAGAACAATGGTGCTGTAAAATACTGATTATGTATTTATCTATATTATTTTAGGAATTAACAATAGTTCCCAATTAATTCAAAATTAGAGACTGAAAAGCCGATCTTGTCTAGAACAGTTGCTATTATACTATTTTCACCAACTGCTCTGTGGTAGCTCAGTTTCTCAGAAGTTATGACACCCATCCAATACTGGGCAGAGAGGCAATACAGCTGAAATCTAACCCATCTAACTATCCCAGACTACCACATTTGAAGGAGACCAAGCTGACAGCCTTTGTTTTCCCTTTTCACTAAAATTTAATTATATTTAATTTTACTTACTTGCAGTGCTCATGACATTTCTTCCCAAAGTATTAGTGTTGTTATCACTGCTACTTCGGCTTAAATTCATGTTGTTAGTCGCATTGGTGCGAGCTATGTTTGCCACTCTCCGGACAAAGGACTCCAAGCTAGAGGTTTCCCGTGAGGATAAATTAGGAACACTTGCACTGGAACTCATTGGCGCTCCAGCAGCCAACAGTGAACTCACTGACAGTCTGTTACTTGCTGAAGAACTAAGCGGTCGCTGGGAAGTGGCTTCTTTATTGGTTAGCTCAGATACTGAACTGACATCTGGAGAACTCACACTAACAATTCCCATGGATATAGCATTGGACTCCCCAGTAGCACGGACTGAGTTGTCAGGTCCTAGCTTCCTTTCAACATTTTCATTTCCCACATCTGCGGTTAAGGTGCTGGTACTTGCACTGGATGAAGACCCTACTTCAGTTTGAGGGATCGTATCAGCAGAGGAAAGTACAACAATTGGTTCATGGACATCAGTGCCTGAAACTATATTTTGTTCCATTACATTTTCAGATCTCCGTTCCATTTTGGTCGAACCCAAGCTGATGTCGCTGCTACTTGCCACGCTACAGACAGAACTGCTACTTCCTTTTCTACTTGAGGAGCCTGCGGCAGCAGTCATCTTGTCTGGACAGTTGTTTTTCACCAAGCTGCTCCATGACTGCGTTGTGCCTGAAACAGTGGATGAAACAGGTTTGGGTGATGCCGCTGAATCAGGGTCGTACCCTGGGGCAAGCTTGAGGTCAAATTTTCCTTCTGCGCCCATACGGTAAGAGTTAGAGCCACCAGCATCCCAGGTGACATCAATCCAGCCTAGAAAGGGACAGGAGTTTGTGAGACCCAGCAGAAAGCAGACAGGAGCGTGTCAGACAGTAGCTCCACAATACGGGATCAGCTTCTCATTGGGCCACTACCTTGAATTACAGATTACTTAATGGCCTTGAAAGCCAAGCTACGTAAAAACATTTGGAAGTTCAGAAAAGTTATTATTTTAGATGTATGAATTTAAATTGGAAGACACTGACATCGCTCATTTTAATCCTGAATATCTAAGAATCTAGTCAGAAAATATTTACTCCCAGGTGAATGAAATGTATTAAGTCTAAAGAGGTGCCCTTTCAGGTGCCTCCTTTACCAGATTAATCACAATTTATATTTGACAAATCCAACATTTGATAGAAAAACTAAGCAATTAATTTAAAAGTTTTAATTCCTTTGAACAAGGTAAAATTTGACCTAAGTCATGTAGAAATGTGTGGGCAGTTAAAACCCCTTTATTATCTAAAGGCTTGATAATTTATTAAGTTACATATGTACAGGCTTAAATTTCAGGAGCACAATTTCATTATTGTATATTGTCAGAGCATTAAGGAATGGTAAGTGAGATGAAGCTGCTCAGCTATAGCAAGGGTCAACAGTGCATAAACTTCAAATTATAAGCTCCACTGCCAGATTATAACATAGTAACTATAGTCACTTTGCAAAACTGAGGGTCAAAGGAGAGAGAAAGCAGACAAACTTTGGATTCAGCAAACACTGCTGCTTTCTCTCTAAAATACGAAGGCCTATTACTTGTGCATTTTAACTTTTTAAAAGAACTATTTGAGCTGTTGCTCATTTGAAAGCACATTTTCAATGCCTTGGTATGGAACAGAACTACACACACTCCTTCACTTTGGAAAGGGGCGTAACGCAGATCTTTCATGGGTCTGAGGTAGAGCTAGTTAATCAAACCTCAAAACATAGTACAGAAAAATGATCTCCGTACTAAGGGCAAAATTTCCCTTTAGTCATGTCCTGTGTCATCTACTTTTACAAACAGTAATTATTCTAAATTATCAACATTTATTCACAATATGAAGTTAATATTTTCTGTGTTTTATAAACCTAGATGAAAGTATTGCCAGCTAGCAGCATATAGGGCCACCCTAAGCAGAGTACAGCCTTTTAAATCCAATAAAATCAATATGCTTATAAGGGTACAACTCTGTTTAGGACTACAATGATACTGTGCAAGTGCAATAGACTCTTCTCACAGATGAGCACTTGAAGTACTATATCCAGTGTGCATTTTTAAGCTTTTTTAAAAAAAAAAATCTGAAAATAGTATGTGTAGTCACAACTGTGATGTATCTAAAAAAATGGTAGTGTAAAAAAAGGAATAATGCATTGTAAAGCAGAGAAACCAATGAGATGAATAGACCTTGAATGCTGCACCTAAGGGTAGCAAGTGTTATACACACTAGACACATAAAGCCATTTCCTTACTCAAATAGTAGTATAAAACTTAATTTTATGGCCTTGGTTATTTAAGATCAGAGTCTTAATATCATCATCATGTTTTGGATTCATAATATCTAGGATTAAAAAAACCCCAGCAACTTGATCCCAGTGAAGCTAGCAAGGTAAGAAAATGCAAGAAACTCAACGAAGACTAGGGGGGGAAAGGAGTTGCGAATGCCAAGCTAGAAAAGGTACAGAAAGATATTCTGATATTACATAGAAAGGAAACTACTGATCTTTCATTCACACTACAGTACTGTACAGTACCCAAAATACCCAAGCAGGAAGGTCACAGCCACCTGTGTACTAGAGAGTACATGTCAATAATATGGCTTGTACATAATGTTCATAATACTTAACTGTATTTGATGATCAGGTTAGGTTTCTGTATCACTCTTATTTTGTAGCTGTTAACATGTACAAAAATTCTGTTCTTATGGACCTATAAGGCCACCTATTTTGAACTACAACTAACAAGCAACCTAACATTCAGCTTTCTGGAAATACTCATTTCAAAATATAAAGCAGGATTACTTAGAGTGATGAGGATTAAATAATGCTGAGGCAACCTCAAAAACCCAGGTCTGTCTTTATACTCCACTGCAGTTTAAACTTTAAATGCCTCCTTGTAGATGTGAAGAGACAAGGATAATAATGGATCTTTGACCTCTATTGTAGAGCAAACAGTTACCTTGAAGGCACTCTCTTGTTTTCCAAAGGATTTTCCTTCATCCCCGCTTCAAATAATAAATGACACTTTACAGACCCATTCACATCATGGGTCTTTTCCTGCTTTTAGCAGCAATTTTAAATAGACTCATTTGAAAGCAAGTTCCAAAACACTGTGGCTTACTTAAACTGTGTTTAGAACTGTAGTGTCAATTACATTTCAGAAAACTCAAGCAATTTTTCTTTCTTTCAGGAGGCACAAAGACATAGTGGACTCATGCTTTAAAATGACCAGATGTCCACAAAGAATTGTAATTTAACCTTTGAGCAGTTATTCAACAAAGTACAAGAATTCCCTGCTAATTCTGAACCCCCAACCCACAAAGCTACAACATGTAAAACTATTTAAGAAACTTAAGTTATTTAAAGAGATTTAAATATGTGCTTACCATTGTGTAATTCACCTGTAACAGTGCCTTCGCCTTGTGGACTACCATCCTGATCTCTCCATTTCCAATCAATTCCCCTGATAACACGAGCACCAGGAACCATATACTTCAGAACCTGAGAACGAACCAGCCGCCTCTGCCTTCGCAGATTAGCCTCTGCTTCTTTAGCTGCTTTACCTAGATACAATTGAAATGGCGACTTATAATAATGCTAAATAGAATATTTTCTATTATTATTAAACATAAATAGTGTTAAAAGCAAAATAAGATACACACAATTTCAGAGCTCTGATTTGACTGAATGTATCTTAAAAACTCATATGCATAATCCAGCTAATAGTTAAAGCAAGCTTTTTAACATAGCAAATAACTGGTTTTCAAAAATGCTTAACAGCATTCTGGATTGTACAGATGAGATTTTAAATCAATAAAAGTTCAATTCATGAGAAATGTATAATATTGAGTGAACAAGAAACCACTTCATACACACTGCTTACCTAGCTGATCCTCACACACACCATTCACAGTGCCATAAAGTTCAAACCCAGATAGAGAGAGGTAGTGTGTTTGCCCGCTGGCATTCTTCCCCATTTGTTTAATTCGTACATGTCTCCAGCCTTGTTTCTCATCCTTTGGTGGGTCTAGTGGCCATGTTGCTGTTGAGCTTTACATTAATTTGGCAGAGGAAAGACATGGAAATTTTTAAAACCAAGGAAACAGACTAGGACAAAGAGACAGAACAACTGATTTCATACTACTTTTCAAAGACATTACTTTAAAAAATAAAGACACTTTAGAATGAAGTAATTGTTCATTCTGGTCTACAATTGCATTCAAGAACTGCATCTCATTTTGTACTGCTGCGCTGAAGACTCAGTGTTATATATTAATTCCATAAAGTAATATTACACTTTCAAATAAGTATAGGGAATAAAATAATGCATGTCCATAATTCTTTGTTGAGCCCTTAAATCTGGCAAACTGGATCTTGAAGACAATGATGGAAATAGTCAATACCATAACTTCTATGGATTCAGAACTCTGTATAATGTTATGGGTGTTAAACATTTACAGAAAAACAACTGCTCTGTGCAGAATGAACAATAAATAACCATTCAAAAAGTAAAGCATTTTTAACGAAGCTACCACAGGAGAAGCAGAGATTCAGCACAACATACCCAGGTTCATTGAGACTACAATCATCAACGTGAGTGTAGAGAGTAGTCCAGTTCTGTCCATCCTTAGATACCTGAAAAACCCAGTTTCTAAGTGCAGATCTTCCATACCCACGAGCATGGCGCAACGTGTAAGCTGATGGTACTACCCAAAGACCAAGGTCTATAGCAAACCATGCATTCTTATCATCATTGGTATGACAATTTAGAGCTGAACTGTCACGGCTTAAGATGTCTTCCAAACGTCCGTAAGGCAGATTCCTTCCTTCTGAAGATGTAACTACTACTAACCCATAGGCAGCTGGATTTACCCATTCATATGCTGTTCTGCAATACAAAGAAGAACAAATATTACTCATAAATAAGAAAACAAATATTATTCATAAACAAGAAAACAAGCTCTGAAATAACCTACATAAATTCAGCTTCAAGCAGAAATTGAAAACCACCTGATTTCTGCATGGTTTACGTCATACTACAAATGCCATCACCTGAAACCACAACACATATTTTCATATTTGTTCCATTTGTATCCTGTCCTCATCCAAGTACTAAGTGTGGTTTAGAACTCATCAAAATTTAATAGCGACTACTGCTGTGCTTGAGGAAAGGAACCCCAACTTCTTCCCTCCTGCTGCAGTCTCTCATGCCCCTTGATATTTTTGGGGGGTGGGGCAGTGGATCCTTCCCAGAGCAGCATGGGGGACTGGGTTAGAGGTCTGCAGTGGGAGGAGGAAATCAATTAAAAGTCTTCCTGCACACACTTTCCAGAAGGTTAAGACAGTAAGGGTATAAGCCAATATCTAAAAGCAGTGAAAACTACGGTAATTTTAAAATTCTTTACTTTTAGAAAAAGAAATCACGGTAAGGTTCTGGGTCACTGCAAAACCCTCAATGGATGTTTGTACATGAACTTTGGTCTTACATACTTTCCCATCAGTTGGATTCATTTCCTCTTTTGCAGCAAACCAGACGATGCTGTTACACCCAATCCTGATAAAGTTTGCTCAATCTGGATTTAGCAGCTAACTGTGAGATGCATGCTCTCCACATTTAAAAACATTTTAGCACTATGTAAAACACAATTTAACAATATCTTACTTAGCATTTGTTCCAATCCAGTAAATAATTCCATTTTCATCGAAATCATGCTGATGTCTGAAAACAAATGTCTGCCCTTCACGTAGTTTTCTTACAAAAACAAATGACGCTCTGTCAAAGTCATACCACTGCTTTGCAACCTAACAAAAGAAAAGAGCAACAGAAATGTATTACAGAAGAACAGATGTTTCATTCAATAGGGTATATGGAGGGCTGCTCACCATTTTTAGGAGGTACTGTTCTAAAGATTCTACAGTTGCCAAAGGCTCCATTTTCAACATTCGGCCTGTTCGGTCAATCAAAGCTGTCTCTCCAGAAGCACGCTCCAAGCGAAATCGTAGCCTTCTTGTCAGTATCTAAAGCCAATGTAACAAATTTGATTGCAGAACCTTACAATTTAGACAGGAAAAAATTCTGTCCCTCCCCTCCCCCATATCAGAATACCAGCTAGTACTTTTACTGTAACAATAAAACACTAAATATGTACAAAACTAAATATGTGCCCATTAGAGCAAATGTGAAAAGGAAACTGAGCAAAACTACTAGACACTATTTAAAAAACATACTCCCTTTGACATCTTTAAAGGTCATGCATACAATTTTATTTGTAGTAGAAAACACTACATGCCTCCCCCCAAAGTTTGTCACCAAAACAAATTTATGGCTAGTTGACCTTAAAAAAAAAAAAAAAAAAAAGCAGCACAAATCCATCACCAAAGAATACATATTTCATTCAACACAGCAGATGGAGGGTTTTCCTCACATTTTTTAGGAGGTACTGTTCTAAAGATTCTGGAGTTGCCAAACAACAAATTTATGGCCAGCTGACCCAGTAATTGTTAAAAAAACATACATTTTTTTTCAAGGCAAACAGGGTTCATCTCTGTAGAGACTTTTTTACATGTGACTATCTTGGATGTAAATTATCTTTGATAATAATAGATTTTCATAGCACTAGAAAGTTACCTGCAAATTATATGTTGAGCCTGGTGTATCATATAGGTGTAGAGGTAGACGTTCAATAGATTCTAACACTGCTATCAATTTTCGAATTAATGCAACTGCTGGACGGCTGTAGAGACAGAGGAAGAATTCCAACTTCAAAAGCCTTTTCAACATCGTAAATGTATTTCAGAAACTTTTAATATCAATTTACAGTGTGCGAGAGTTGGACTATAAGGAAGGCCGAGCGCCGAAGAATAGATGCTTTTGAACTATGGTGCTGGAGAAGACTCTTGAGAGTCCCTTGGACTGCAAGAAGATCAAATCAGTCAATCCTAAAAGAAATCAACCCTGACTGTTCCCTGGAAGGCCAGATAATGAAACTGAAGCTCAAATACTTTGGCCACCAAATGAGAAGGGAGCACTCACTGGAGAAGACCCTGATGCTGGTAAAGATTGAAGGTCAAAGAAGACGGGGACGGCAAAGGATGAGATGGTTAGACACAGGGCTCTAGTCGGGGGGGAGCTCTCAGGTACGGAGCTCCGGAAGAGAACCTCTAGGGGGCGGGGCGGTCACGTGGTGAAGCCCCGCCCCCTTCTTTACCCCGCCCTCTGCTTCGATCCTCATTCCGTTTGGGAATGAGGATGAAGCAGGAGGGTAAGTAGCCGGGCCTTCTGACACACTTCCGGTGATGTCAGGGGGTGTGGCCTTCTGTCACTTCCGGTGATGTCAGGGGGCGTGGCATATGCAAATAAGTTATGCTAATGAGTTATGCTAATGAGCTCCGGCAGCTCTTTTTCTACAACAAGACCCCTGGCAGTGTCATCGATGCAACGAACATGAAATTGAGCACACTTCAGAGGACGGCGGAAAACAGGAGGGCCTGGCGAGATCTTGTCCATGGGGTCGCAAAGAGTCGGACTCGACTGTGCGACTGAACAACAACAACAGTGTGCATCTTTGGGTACACTACAAAAAATTAAAATCATAATACATGTTGCTTATGGTTCCTTTCCCTTTCTCAGAATGAATTCATTCTAAGGTAAGGGCATATCACCAAGGACTCAGGAGACTAGAATTCAAAACCTCCACTAAGCTACTAACCTCATCAGGTACGTTGGAACAGTCACTTTCTTGTAGCCCAACCTGCATTACAAGACGGCTACCAGAATAAAGTGAAGAAGAGGAGAACCATGAACACTATCCTGAGCTACTTGGAAGAAGTATGGAATATAAATGTGTTAAAAGCAAGGACTAGTCTTGGTTCTATTACCAAACGCAAAAGAGAAAGCATAAACAGAATAATTTCATACGTTCTGCAACCAAAATTACCTTTCATCATCTTCATTTTCACTGAAAGCAGTTTTGAAAACATTTATTCTCTCTACCAGTTGACTACAATCTTGTTTCACATCAAAATCCACATTCTGAAAAGGAAAAAGAGAATACCACTTGACTGTAGTAAAAATCAAGAACCATATAACTATTAATGAGTATTTTAATATAACAGAATGGCAGGTGGATGCAACTCTGCACCCGGTGTGCATGAAGAGCGGAGTGCAGAACAACTCCACGAAAGTCCCTCCCCTCCAACTCACTGTCAAGCTAGATTCGGTTCCATGCTGTGTCAGCCACGTGTCACCTATGGCCTTTCAGCAGTTTGTTCACTCCCAGGAGACAAGTACACAAAATGGTCTTAGATGAGGCACTGGCAAAGCTGAGTAGAACAAATGGCTGAATGCTCCTATGCCCAGCATGACGGATCTCCACTTGAAGTCCACTGCCATATACAGGGATCTCCAAACTATCTCTGGATTTGATCGCAGCCAGATGAGATGGCTAATTCTGCCACAACAGATGTAGCAACAATGTGTCAAACATTCCAGAGTGGGTAGAGTGTGATTATGTATTAATAAAAAAGTAAAATCAATATAATATCAATATATAATTTCAGGAGGTTGAAAATTCATAATTTGGGCAACTCATTTTTTTCCTCACTTTCTCCAGAATCTGAGAGAGCAAGATTCAAGTCCAGGTAGTATCAGATGAAGGGAGCGTTGACTCTCAAAAGCTCATATCCTGAAAATCTTGCTGGTCTCGAAGGCGCTCCCAGACTCGCTCTTCTATTGCAGACCAACACAGCTACCCACCTGAAACTATCTCCATAATTGGGCAATTCATTGTTCGTGTCTATGTCAGTTACTTAGTAGTAAGTCCCACAGAGTTCAAAGGTACTTGCCCCCAAGTCACTATGACGAAGTGGGAAGAACGCTCTCAAGTTGACATACTGGGACCTTGCCAGTAATTTCCCAGGTGCTGCCTGCCCACATATCTGACCAATAAGAATGGAATGGAGGAGAAAACAAAAAAGCACATATCTCACAAAGAGTTTTGTGATAGTGAAACAGAAGGAAGTTGGTGTGCATTTGTTTTTAATTTTGCAAAGATGCCACGGGGCACAGAAAAGTTCTTCCCAAAATCTTGGTGGGAGAAGGGCAGAAATAAGAAATGTTCGGCCTCTACAGCAGTGTCAGCCACACAGTCAGTTGTACCATTAGAAAACAAAAATCCAAACAGCCTCTAATTCAACAAGAAAAGCTCTGTTGGTCACTTAATTTTGACTTCCTATGGCATTTCACAGTGTTTTGCTTGATCTCTGAAAGGTACATTTGGGCAGAGGAAGATGCTTGGCAAGGGGCAGAGGAGCAAAGAGTAGCACTGAACTCACCCTTGCGACAGCCCTCTGGTACTTCACATTTCTTCACTTCTTGTGATACTCAAATAACACAGAACCATTCCCTGAAGCTTTCATTATTTGTGTTATGGCTTGATGGAGCTAGGAGACAGCAAGAGTCTCTTCCAAGCAGCACAAGTCTCTCCTACTGTTTATCTTCTCAATACCCCAGCACAAATGAAAAGAGAACACACCTCTTCCTCAAGCTTTTGTGCTTGCCAGAGGAAATAGTGGCCAAAATTAGCCAAGCCACAATCTGTAGATCCTTGTGTTTCAATACAGTTCCCTTACAGATTACTGTGAGTACATTGTTTATGAGTAGCAAAAAACTTACATTGTTCAGAACAGTAAGAAGTGCTTGCACCAAGCCACTACTGCACATTTCATATGGTGAAATAGTATTTTCGTCCTTCAGTAGGACAATTAAGTTTTCCAGAGCAGTTTTCATTAAATCTCGCCAAGGGTTCTCTCCCTCAATGAACTGAAAGAGAATCAGATAACAATGCTTCCATTCATTTCAATTCTTCCAGAACAAAACAGGCAAACTGCAAAACGTTATCATAAAATTCTTCTCTCTGCTATACTTCATGAATGACCCACAGCTCAGTAGCCCTAATAATAGCGATCAGAAGGTTGCAATATATCTGGCTTCCTTCTCCATCCTGCTTGTCCCTGCATTTGGTATGATGTTATGCTAATCTTACTCGATCAACCCAACTGTTGGGAGTAGTCTGCATCCACATTATTTGAACTGATTATTCTGTAACATCTTCCCCTTCACCTCTTTCAATTGTTTGCATCTTTTAGTATAAATGCCTAATGAACACCCACTCTATGCATCTGAAAAAATGGGCTCCGACTGAAAGCTTGCATTGGAATAAACTTTTTAAAAAGCCTTTATGGTGCCACAGGAGTCATGTTTCATTTTGCCTCTCTACCCTTTCACTCTAACTAGCAAATTGCCACAGTACACTTTTACCCAGGTTTGATGGATGTGTCATCTTCAGTGGCCCAGGTGTAGTCCTTCCTGCATTGATTTAATAATTTGCAAATAAAGCCAGGAGAAGGGGGATTTTGTGTACATCTGCACCAATGCTGGCATAACGTTCCCAACTCTATTTGCCCCCCCCCCTTTTTTTGCCCCCCGGGGGGGGGGGGGATATGGCAACCATTAAAACTGAAATATTAGTACTTGCCTGTCTGTTTGTATGAAGCTCCCATGCAGACTCTAGCTGAGTTGCTATGTTCCTCAGTGTTACAACTACACCTCTAGGCATACTTTCGACGGCTTTAAAGTGGTCATCATACAAGTCTCTAGCCATAGTTCGTACCTGCCAACATTATTTCCAAAGTCACAATTAAGCTACATGTACATAACACAGTAATTCATTTCAAAATCCAATGAAATATTTTTCCTGAGGCTTACAAATGTTAATTCCAGATTAATGTAGCCTGGGATGAAACTGGTTTATACCAGTTCTTTGAGCCATTTAGTCTACTAAAGCCTACTCTGAATGGCAGCAGATCACTAAGTTCTTGGAACAAGGTTTCTTCTCAACCCAGGTACCTGATTTTTTTTTAATATAATGGGTGATTGCCAGGGATTAAATCTGGAAATTAATGCATACGAAACATGGGCTCTACCACTGAGCTCTGGCCTCTCCACAATTCTGGACATAAATCCTATTTTCATAAATCCTATTTTATCTCAACAACCCTTGAAGCAGGGATGCTCCACAGAGAAGCTGAGGCCATCTGCTGAACAGGGATGTGATGTGTTTATAGAAAGGCTGTCTAGCCAATTATGTGGTGCAAATCCAACCAGAAAAAAATAGATGGAACCCATCAGGAGGCTTTCTCAGTGTGGAGTAATGGGGGTAATATGCTGGCTGCGACCTGCCTGGGTGGTCGCCTGTGCTGTTGCTATTCTGGTGAGACGCACCTGTGTCTGCCGGGGCAGCAGCTGCCGCAACGGCAACTCACGGAGGCACTCCAGGTGTTCAAGTGGGGGCCAGGGAGCCCATGGAGGGTCTTTGCCCTCTGCGGTGTTCCCCCAGCTGAATCCAAGCACAGCAGACAACAGCTTGCAGCACGACAAAGGCAGTGTTCCCCCCTTTTCGGATTTTCCACCTGGCGCAATGGCGGCAGGGGTAATGGAGAACCGGGGGTGCAAGAGCTTGGCGGACCCACGGGACGTTGCTACGCTGACTTGGATAGCCCTGGAAGGCTGGACAGACATGGACACTGGCAGGATACTGACACCGGAGACCGGGCTTGGTAACTACAGATGAAGTCAGCCAAAGAAAATCACCAGATTGACTGAGCCCAACTACCTGGAGTTGGACCACTATTTACAGTCTAATAACTGGCAGCAGATGTGGATGAACTATCCATAGGGAATGTTTAGGTTTAGATTTAGTTGACTGGTTTAGGAAATAGTGATAAATTGATTGAGTTGTTATTTTCCAATTAACTATGGTCTGAATGTATTGACTATTAACTGCCCTGTAATTGATTAATCTATTAGTTAATTGAATTGGTAGTTAAAGTACTGATAAAATTAATAAGAGATCATCCAGTTGTGGATATAAATTTGCAAAAAAAAGAAAAAGAAAAAAGGGAAACGGGGTAGGTTAGTTAGGTAAGTAGAAGCTACTGGTTTAATTGGGAGGGCATGTAAACTGAGGGGATAAGCCAAGTGTGGAGCTACTGGCAGTCAGCATCTGCTTCTGAAAGATCAATCTGGGTTGATTCAAGTTAGTTGGTCTGAGGCCCATGGCGGACTAAAGCCGGCAAAGATCAGCAGGTGAAACAATAACTGGGTTAATGATACCAGTGCTCCTGGGGGTACATATGGTCATATGTATCAGAACAATTCTATAACCTGGAATTTTATCTGATTTCCAAGATTTAGCTACAAGTATTCTGGATATCGTGAGGACATATAATATCAAACATGAATCACTATGCTTAATCCCATCGGGTAACATTAACAAAGAATTCACAATGAAAATTATGGAAATAAAAGAAATGGACAAACGAAACACGATATTAGCAGGGAAAGAAGAAACTATATTCCAAAAAAGATGGCAAAAGTTAGATAGATGGATGGTGAAAAATGTGTAATGTAAACTCCAAAGTATGTAAATGATTATGTTATGTTTGTTTTATACAATGGAAAATGATAAATAAGACAATATTTTAGGGCATTGTGAGCATAACTTATAGAAGTACCACCCAATTTCATAAAATAAAACTTCAGGTTAAAAACAGACTTCACCAAGAAACCAATGGGTTCAAAATAATTCTACCCATACCATGGATGCATTAACACATCTATGGATCATTGTGCTATAGCAATCATTTGCAAATAGACTGACTTGTCGACACAGGGTAATTCAGTTATGAATGATTTCTACAGCACAGTGAGAGCACAGCTTCCAATGAATTATGGATGCATCCTAGGATATATATTCTGTGGAAATAAAGCAGCAAAGGGGAAGAAATGAAGAGTGGGAATCATGGGATATTTGCAGGCAGTAGTTAGGGATTTAGACTGAGGGATGGCTTATGACCAGAGCTCATATGACAAATATGTATTCACTTGATGCAACCAGGAAAACCAGCAGCTTTGTGAAGCAGAACAGATTTAGCCACAAAAGGGTGACAATCAACATACCACAATAACTTTCACAAATGCAATGGACTATTAAAAAGGTATTTCTACAGACTTAAAATATACAAGGATGCTGTATTCTATGGATAAGAATTATGAAGAGTACAGAATCTAGTTTCCAGAACTTCCTCTCAGGGCTCCTCTTATTTTTATACTATTCAAGGAACTTTGATACCACAAAGAGATTTCCTTCTCTTGTTTTCCAAATAAATATTCTAGTTTTCATACACAGACAAGTTTAGGTTATCAAATTAATAGATAACCACAAGCAAGCAACAGCATAGTAATTACAAAAATAAAGCAGTCAATTCCTCAAATAAAAATTTTAAGACAAATATACAAACTTTTTGCTTGGTTTTTTCCAATTTGGATTTTAGCTTCCTGCCCCGTTTGCCAGTCCAACCAGTCACAAATTCTGATCCTACAAAACAATATCCAGAAGTCAGAGTATCATCTTGCCAGAACACTGTACATATACAACTGCAATTGTCATCTCATTACATGTATTTACACACTTACCCAAAGAGGTTTCAGCAGTGAATGAATGTTTAGTTCCTCTATTGGACTCAAAAACAAAACCTGGTAGATCTTCTTTTAATATTGTAGCTTGCTGACCATCTGAATTGTGAATAGCAATTTCTCCTTCCTTTAGACAGGTAAGAGACCAATTCCCCACAGTAAGTTTAGAAGGTCCCGGGGTCGATAAAATTGGTTGACTTGTTGTAGAAGCTTTTACTTGGCTTCGAGCTCTCTGTAACTTCTCTAAAAATTCACTTCGACTTTCTGTTAAAAAGAAAAGGTAACTAGAATTTGACTTTTAAGTATCACATATATAATAATTTTGTTTCATAAGGTAACATGTTTAATAAAATGCATTCAATGCAAATTTAAGTTTGGGATTCAAGTTCTCAGGATAGATCAAACATTAGCCCATTATACCACAGTGTGAGACATCACTACTGGGCAACTGGGAAATTGTGTAAGTGTATGTTTCATTTCTGCTAACAGGAATTCATCTACAGAAAAGCTCTCAAGGTTTAAGGAAGGATTGACTGTTCAGATTTGGAAAACAAAAGAGAAGGGCTTTGCAGGAACATTGAAATTCAGAGACACTTTACAGGTAAGTTGGTAACTCCATAAGGAATATCTAAAATCGTAGTTTTAATTGGATGTATTGTTTATAAAGAAATTCAATAGGTGGAAGAAGTATGATATCCAAAATATGATATATGTTTGGATATTTAATACTATTGTCCATTTTCAATGGCAATTTTCTTTGACTAGAAATAAAATAGTTCCATTATATGTTGTAAAATCACTACAATATAGTGTAAAACTAAACAGAAGTCCACAATCGTCAGGGTTGATTGGAACATAAATCATGCCAGCCCCATACCATCATCTCAGGAACATTTGGGGTTGTGTCATTCAGCTCCTAGCTGGGCTTGCATAAAAACAATGTTTGTGTGTAACAGTGCTTCCAATGTGTGATGTAGTCCATGACAATAGTGGAACTTTTTCAAGCAACAGACACTGCAGAAATGCAGTCCCACATATATAATACCTGCACTGAGCCACAGTTGATACTAGTTGAGAGCCCAACAGCAGTCTTGCATACAAAAATAATTGAGTAGAGACTGCTGTCACACACACATAGGGGTTGATTTAGTTGACTGCTGCATTCTTCACTTTTGTTCAAATGCACACTGCACAGATGAATAAGCCCCTTGCTGTCTACTGTGTTTCATGCACCAAGAGGACAGCTATGTCAGACTACACTATCTGATTAACAAAATTTATGAATATAATAAGCAGGGCTACATGAAACTGTAAATATTTCTTTTCCCCACTGCGAAATGTTAAAACTTGAATACAGTATAGTTTTGCAGTAACTGCTTAGAGTAGTATGTTATTACAATCACTTTGTGTCACTCTGGGACAGTCCACAATTACCAATACACTGTAGTAGTCTGGGATTTCTCCTAAGAGCAATATTCAAGTTGCCTTCAAAGAATTAATGCTGCTGAAATTCAGCAGCTTAACACATTTGTTTTTTATAAAACTTTACAGAATGCAGGATATGAATGCTCCTCAGGGGACAGCAACTTGACCAGTACCTAATCATGCTTCTTTAACTACCATTCAGTGCTAATCTGGCACAAGAATAATACATATGCAATATAAAAGTCATGGCCTTTGTAGCTGAGGAAACTTTGGAGGCTCTGCTGATTCTACACAAGGCAGCAGTTCCTAGGGCTATGATGCTATTTGGAGGCTCTGAGGTGACTCCCCTCATAGGGCTACATAAGCTTTGCAACTGTGCACCAGCCAGCTGGATCTTGTATGCCTGACAGCTGTCTCTGTCTTACTCCTCTACCATTTTTCTAGGCTGCCTACACCCTACAGTCTCACACAGGTTTACAATATGAACAGTAATATTTATCATAGTGATCATGATCTTCTGAAGTGTCAAAAATAGGAATAGGAGACAGCTGTCTTCATATTCAACAAGGAAACCTCACAACCTCCAAGCCACCACTCATTTTGTCTCCAGCAGCAGGTGTTCAACCACCTGATCAGTACAAAGAGTACAAACTGATAAACACTGAGGAAATAATTTTTCCTAATAATCAAATTCCTGATTTAAGGACTGCTGGACAGAAAAGCTTTCAGAATTAAGCCTTGTAGCGCAGCCTTACTCTGCTAGATAGAACAATTTCCTGAGAAGTTGAATCATAAAAGTATATTAAAGCAACTGTTCAAAAAAGATACAGCAATGCTATAGTTCATTACACACTTGCTATTTTTTTTCTATACACTATTTTTCAAATATTAGTTGTTGCACTAATGAAAAAAATTAAAACGCTGGAAAAGGTGAAAAAGCAAGCAATACCCACTATGCTTCAAACTATCAATAGCTCAGTATAACGTAAAATTCTTCTAGCTCAATGCCTCGCTGAGTTCTCAGTTCCAATTTTGCAGCACTGTCCACGCACATACACAGACATGCAACTTCATTCTGCTAACTAGATGCAAGCCACAAAAACCAACATTCCAATTTGCTATACCTGGAATGCAGTGAATTACCACTGCACACTGCCTTTAATTGCTGTTTGAAACATATTAGTATGTATAGAAAAGAATGAATACAAAATGAAGCTCAGATGTTCACTGAACACAGTTACTAAGAAAGGTTACTGTTACATGCTAGTTGACAAAAGCATCACAATAAACTGACCACCTTCCACCTGTTTACATCCTTTACTATTTAGTGAAGCAATTCCTGTAAAACAGAATATCTCAAAATCAAACAATATATATGCAATATTACAATGTCCTTAAATGTTAGTTGGGAACAGGATTGTACCTGAACTGTCAGATCCTCCTTCAGGACTCCCACTGGAATACATTGTAGCCAGCTTCCCATCCAAGATAAATCTGAACCATCCATTGCTACCATTAGAGAGTTCCAAAGCAGCAGCATCACTCCAAATATACAAACAGTCTCTTCCTCTAATGATTGACCAGTCCCTCCAGTGATACGGTTTACCCTGCTGTAGTTCTTTAGCATCCTCTTGAGGTTCATCCTCCTGTAATCAAGACAAACTCAATGAACAACTCCATATGCACGTAAATTAAACCACTTAAAGAAGAAACACAAGTATATTCACAGGCTACACAATCTTATATATGGTCCCAGAATTTCAGCAGACACACCTAACTTTAAAATGAATGTTACTTATTGTTATGTAAAATATTTTCATAGAACCAGAGAATTGGAAGGGACCTCCAGGGTCATCTAGTCCAACCCCCTGCACAATGCAGGAAATTCACAACTACCCCCCCCTCCACACCCCCAGTGACTGCTGTTCCATGCCCAAAAGATGACAAAAAACCTCCAGGATCTCCAGCCAAAATGGCCTGGAGCAAAACTGCTGCCTAACCCCAAAGTGACGATCAGCATTTCCCTAGGCGTGAAAGAAAGGGCCACAAGAACTAAGCACTAGCCTCTGTTTGAAAACCTCCAAAGGAGAGCCCACCACCTCCCGAGGAAGCCTGTTCCACTGAGGAAACGCTCTGTCA
This sequence comes from Gekko japonicus, assembly GCF_001447785.1. Classification (NCBI taxonomy): domain Eukaryota; kingdom Metazoa; phylum Chordata; class Lepidosauria; order Squamata; family Gekkonidae; genus Gekko; species Gekko japonicus. The sequence continues at coordinate 51,301 of NW_015168655.1, forward strand.
GGAAGTTCTTCTTAATGTTTAGCCAAAAACTCTTCTGATTTAACTTCAACCCATTGGTTCTGATTCAACCTTCTTGGGCAACAGAAGGCAACTCTGCACCATCCTCTATATGACAGCCCTTCAAGTACTTGAAAATGGTTATATCACTACTCAGTCATCTCCTCTTCAGGCTAAACATACCCAGCTCCTTCAACCTTTCCTCATAGGACTTGGTCTCCAGACCCCTCACCATCTTTGTTGTCCTCCTCTGGACACATTCCAGCTTGTCTATATACTTCTTAAATTGTAATGCCCAAAACTGGACACAGTACTCTAGATGAGGACTAACCAGAGCAGAGTAAAGCGATACCATCACTTCGTATGATCTGGACACTATACTTCTGTTGATTTGCCTTTTCAGCTACTGCATCACACTGCTGACTCATGTTCAATGTATGGTCTACTAAGACCCCTAGATTCTTTTCACACATACTACTGCCGAGACAAGTCTCCCCCATACTACAATTATGCATTTGATTTTTCCTACCTAAATGCAGAACTTTACATTTATCCCCACTGAAATTCATTTTTTAGTTTTAGCCCAGTTTTGCAGTCTGTCAAGATCATCCTGTATCCTGACTCTTTTACCATATTTGCTACCCCTCCGTATTTAGTGTCATCTGCAAATTGAATAAGCATTTCCTCTATTCCTTCGTCCAAATCATTTATAAAGATGTCGAACAAAACAGGTCCCAGGACAGATTCTTGAGGCACTCCACTTGTCACTCCACTCCAAGAGAATGAGGAACCATTAACAAGCACTCTTTGGGTGCGATCTGTCAACCAGTTACAGATCCACCTAACAGTCACAGGATTCAAACCACATTTTACCAAGTTGCCAACAAGAATATTTTGTGGAACCTTATCAAAAGCCTTACTGAAATCAAAATAAACTATGTCTACAGCATTCCCCTGATCCAGCAAGGTGCCAACTTTCTCAAAAAAAGAGGTAAGGTTAGTCTGACATGACTTGTTCTTGAGAAACCCATGCTGGCTCTTAGTAATCACACCTGTCCTTTCTAAATGCTCAAGGACTGTCTGATGAGTTGTTCTAAAACTTTCCCGGGTATAGCCGTCAAGCTGACAGGTCAGTAGTTACCCAGACCTTCCTTTTTCCCCTTCTTGAAGATGGGGACAACATTTCCCCACCTCCAATCTTCTGACACCTCACCTGTTCTCCAAGAATTCTCAAAATAATGGACAGAGGCTTAGAAATTACACCCGCGAGTTCTTTTAGTACCCTTGGATGCAGTTCATCTGGCCCCGAGGACTTAGTTTCATTTAGGGAAACTAGGTGTTCAGGTACTACCCCTAGGCTGAAACTCCCTTCGCTCATCATGTGTTCTGTTTTTTGCTATGTTGAGCACCGTTTCCCTCACAAAAGAAAACTGAGAAAAGGTAGGAATTGAGCAGTTCTGTTCTCTCTTCATCACCTGTTACAATTTCACTTTCCTGTCCCAGCAATAGGTCTATCATGTCCTTGACATTTTTCTTACTTTGAACATAAGAACCTTTTTTTGTTGTTTTTAGCATCTCTCGCTAGCCTAAACTCATACTGAGCTTTAGCTTTCCTAACTCTCTCTCTATAAGCACTGGTTATTTGTTTATATTCATCCTTGGTTATAAGGCCCTCCTTCCACTTTCTAAATGGGTCATTTTTATTTCTTAAGTCTTTAGAAACCTGTTTATGGAGCCCCCTTGGCTTCTTTAGGCTCCTCCCATTTTTCCTTCTCACAGGAATCACTTGTGATTGTGCTTTCCTGAAGTGATTGCTTTCCTGAAGTCCAACCAATATGTCTGACTACATACAGCTTTTCCCTTCCCCAAATCTGTAAATTCCAAAATTATATCATCACTACTACCTAGGGTGTCCACTACTTTCACCTCGTCAACTAGTTCTTCTCTGTTGGCGAGAATCAAGTCCAATATAGCAGATCCCCTTGTTTCCCTCTCCACTTTCTGGAAAACGAAGTTGTCAGCAAGACTAGTCAAGAATTTATTAGACCTTTCATTTTTAGAGTTGGACTTCCGACAGATATCCAAATAATTGATGCCTCCCATGACCACCTCTTTGAGAATGATGTAATATGTTCTAGGAGTGTCTCATCCAAGTCCTTTGCCTGGCTTGGTGGTCTACAGCAGACCACCACCATAATATCACTATTATTTCTCACTCCTCCTGTTTTTACCCAGAGACTCTCAACTGGACTTCCATGCTCAGATTCATGTATTTCCTCTCAAGTATATCTTTTACATATCATGTGACTCCTCCACCCTTCCTTATTTATCTGTCTCTTTTAAATCAGTTGTACCCCTCAATCCTAATATTCAAATTGTGAGTGTCATTCCACCAAGTTTCAGTAATGCCTATCAGGTCATAGTTCCCTTCCTGTATTAAGACTTCCTCCTGCTTGTTTCCCATACTCTGCACATTAGCGGAGAGACATCAGAACCCATGTTTTATGCACTGTGAGGTTTTCGTTTCTGTACTTACCTGTGAGTTAAAGTTACATAGCATACATGCCACTACCCACAAAACTGTAGAGTTCTTATCTCCAGTTATTGGCATCATACTAGGCTTTGCATTTTTGTCTCACTCCCCCATAGGATTTAGTTTAAAGCTCTCCTTATTAGGTTTGCAAGGCCGTTACCACACATTTTTTCCTACCTTTTAAATTTCCTTCTCACTCAAACTATGTCCCCAAGGTGGTAAACAATAAAAACATTAGGACAAGGTTTCACACAAACATAAATATACAAAAACAATTGAAACAGATCACAAGCACACATACATGAATGGAAGGAAAAGTTAATGAGAACAGCAAAGGAATGCCAGACAAAACCAGAAAGTCTTCACTTTCTGTGAAGGCAGAAGACAATGGCAGAAGGGGACAGATGACTCTTTCCAGGGAAAGAATTCCATAATATTGATACCAACATGTTTAGAGTTACTGTGACAGACAATGACACTAAAAAACTGACGGAAGCATGCTTTAGAGACAGACTTGTTCCCCGTTTTTATCTCACAAAATAAATTTGTGCTGAAAAGCTGAGTGTTCATGTAGCATCCTTACCAGCATTATCAATCCAGTGAAAAAATGAAACATTAGTTAACCAACAGAGAATTCAGTGTACAGATTGTGAGTTGCTCAAGGCTACAGTACCTTCAAATGCACATCAGAACTGGTTTGATGGGCAGTTCACCCCTACCCACTAGTCAGTTTCACACTTTTGATTTACACAGCATAAGAATGTAAACATGGCTTGTGGTTGTTCCAAGTAAGCTGGCATTTGTATATCCACTATAGTTGGCCCTACAGAATTCCCATATCCCCACTCAGTGTGCCATACTGATGTTAGTTAGACAAAAGGTTTTCTTCACTAGTGGACTTTGCAACTGGAAGATTTGAAAAAGTTCTAAGTCATGTAAGTCCTTTACTAGAATGTATTGCACTTTGCACTCAACACTTCACACAGCTGATGGACAGAAGCAGGGAAGCAACCTATACTTACTTTCTCTGGTTTAGATTCTTCTTCATTCTCATCATCAGAAGATGGTCCTGCCAGAGTTGACACTTTACTTATTACACCAAGCCTAGCAAGCTGATCCAAAAAAAGATCACCTCCTTTATCAACCAAATCTCTTATAATCTGCAAGGCTAGTAAGTGGCCATCATCATCATCCTGGGGGGGAGATTACAGAGAAGGCATTAGTTCACTTTCTGACAAGTAGTCCACACTTAGGAGACATTGGCTGTCATACTAATCTGAAAAGCTTGAAAGAAGTGTTCTCTCTGAACAACTCCTCCACTATTTAGGGCTATTTGATGTGTTACATAGTAAAAGTCTGTTTTACACCAAACATACAGGAAAGCCCCAGTCAGCCTCAGCAGTGAGTATCAGTATGATACATGTATGACGTAATATTCAACAGGCCCTTCTATCAGTTCTCTTGCCTCGAGGGCTGCCTCCATCTGAACAAACTCAGAAACTAACAAGAAGTGTATTGCATCCTTGAATAACTTGTTACAATGCTCCACCATTTTTAATAATATGCACAATCTAATAGGCTCTGCAATGCATCTTTATCACAAAAATTGGAGGTCACAAGTAAACTACAAATACCTCTTGATCTAGAACTGTAGCAGTGATCTCCACCAGTACTGTAGGCAAATTGTGACCAGCATCAGAATCACAAACTTCTTTTAGCAAAGCTTCAGAACAAAAATGAATCATTTTCCTGATGAGAGCAAGACTTGCTTTCCTTTTAAAGACAGAAAAATACAATTGTTACTAAACTGAACCAGGAACACTCAGAAGGGAGCAGGTTTTTTCACTAATGTGTTCAACTACAACTCAGCACCTTCAGTCTATCATCATCACCAGGGATCAAAAGATTTTGATTATGCCCAAATTGTATAGTGGTACTAGCCACTGACAGAGTTGAAGCAGTGCTCCATTCCATTCTTCTGCTGCCACACCCAAACTGTGTGTAATGTATGAAACCGACAATCAACAATGCATGAGCCCTGTGAAAAAAATGTGATGCAACAGTGCCAGAGCAAAAGGTATTCTTCAGGGCAGGAAACGGTTCCAGTCCTCTCCCTCCCCACATGTTTAACAACTCCAGGAAGTGACTTGTTGATCAGACAGGAGGTTCTTCATTCTTTAATGATACACCACTTTCAAACAAACCTGGAGTCTAGAGGTGGGAAAGAGAGACTAGTAGAAACCACCACCACAACATAAATGTGCTGTTTTGTTTAAAAGGCAGGGAGAGATGCATTTACCTAAGAGAGTCTTGTTATTTACATGTATACACGAGACTGCCTTATCCCAAGCCATACCCCTGTTTCATCAAAGTCAGTACTGACCACCAGACACCAGCTCTCCAGGATCTCAGGAAGAGAACATCATACACTATACGAACCTTTAACTGGAGATAATAGAAATTGAACCCAGGGACCTTCTGCATGCAACAGCAGATGCTCTACCACTGAGCCACAAATCCACCCCATGAATTTTCTTATTCACAACTGGTGCTAATTCTATAACCTCTACATGTGAATTTCAGGAGTAAGACAATTCAATACACATAAATCACAGTATGGTGTGTGCTTAGATTATTTTAACCATCCAAGAATTATCTCCCTCCCCCCCTTTATACTTCTCCTCTGCTGCACCAGCAATCTTCTCATCAATTACATGCCTCGCTCAATGGAATCTTGACAGTATTCTCACCTTATTGAAGGCAGCATAGTTTGTTGAAATGTTTGAGCAAACACAGGCAATAATCTTTTCAAGTATATTGGAGCCATTTCTGGATCACCTTTGGGCTCATTTGATTCTTCCTCATCTTTGTTTGAATCTTTCTTTTTCTTTTCATCTCCTTTATTAACTGGACACATCCAGTCACCTGCAATTGGTTTAAGATATGTATAATGAAAATACTCACTTTTATTAAAGTATTTTTGGATTATGCAAAAATTTCACTTTCTAAGGAAAAGGAATTGGATTGGACCACACTGAACATTTCCACTCACTATAAGGGCTTTTTCTCAAGTAGAAACACCAGTCAGTCACTGCATTGTGCTCAAGTCAACCTGACTGTGTACTCCCTAGCATTTGTGCAATACATAACACACAAAGTGTACTTCAACGTACATATACACATTCAAACTGGGATAGTGGCATTCTTCAGTTAAATCATATCACACCTCCAAACTGGACTACAATGACTGCATCAAGTACCACCTTGCCTTTTGTACACAACAACATTGATTGGCAACAAAAGAAATCATCATGATTTCACAGAAGCTCTTGCAAAATATTATGTGGCACAAATGGTACAGAAGTAAGACTTCTGTTCTATCACCGTGTGATAGAACCAACCCAATTCATTTATCAGTTTCAGGTTTTTGTAGAAATTATGCAAACTGCTAACAGAGGCTTCTTACTACCTTCCTGATACCACAACTACTCTATTATAGAATTTTAACATTTTCTCCCTGTCAAAATACCATTGCTCACTGATCACAGCTACAGAAGTTCTTATCCAGGCACCCAAATCCGAGGCATAGGACTTGATTATCATTCTTGTGGTTTCTTTGAAAAAAACTGTCTTATTTGTTTAACAAATAAAATGTTCATTTTATGTGCACATACCGCCTACCATATTCACGCATGTGATGAAACTATACAGATGTGGAAAGCCCATTTAAGTAGCCTAAAAAAGTTGAGCACAGCACTCTGTCTTCTCCAACAGAGCTACCATTTATCCTTTATTTGTTCACTCACTGCTGTCAAATGCACATGCAGCTTCATAAGGAGCTGGGGCTAGGAATTGTCCTATCAGGCTGTTCAACATTTTGCTTGTTTGCCTTAAATACTGCTGAGATTTATTTTCAGCAAACTGCACTACAGAGTAAAACAGTAATTTTCTGGAATCGAAACATGTGACTATCACTGCTAAATGAGGAACAGGCTTTCCATGACTATTTTAGCTTTGAAACAGGGAAGAGAATGTACAGACACCTTGCAGCTCAACTCCTTTTCTTTGAATCATACTGCAAACTAATAAACAGAACTCTCAATTCTACAGTGTTATATTTGAATTAGGACGTTCATTTACTCTAAATAAAGCAGGCCAACATCTATTTAAACTAACCTGGTGACTGAAGAATGGCCACTACTTCACTGTGCCCCCTTTCACGAGCCTTATCCAAAGGTGTCTTTCCATCTTCATCTCTCAAATCTGGATTGGCACCATGTCGCAGAAGAGTCTTTAAAAAATTACAATATTATCATGAAAGTTGCTATAATCTAGAAGTTAGTCAGTGTAAAAATACTACACTAATGGGTTCCTTGGACCATGATTGCACCTTTATTAGGTGTAAGGCTACTGAGCAGGAGAGACTAGGGAAGACAAGAGGACTAGTTTGCTTCTATGGATTTCTTGATCACAGATACTGAGTATGTGAGCCAGATGTAAAAGTTTTACAGAAGTACCCAGGCAATCACACATAAATTTAGCACACCTAGTACACATTCAATTCAAGATACAGATTTCCTTATTATTTCTATTCTGTATGAAAACGGTTGACAGAATTTGTGTCAATTTCAAAATGCAACTCCACAGAAACAATAGTAAGAATTTATCCCATCCAAACATATACCTTAGGGCCTATTTAATCCAATGAAAAGGCAGGAAAGGGTGAAGGATAGAGCATTTGAAGGGGTAATTTGTTTTTTTCCTTTTTATTCAAAATTCAAAAATGGAAACAAACAATTAACAAAAAAAATGCACCTTTGCTACTTGAGGTCTTCCGAAGCATGCAGCATAATGTAAGGATGATGACCTTTGACCCCTATTAACATCAGCGCCCCTTTCACAGAGAAATTCAACCTATTTACAAAAGCAACAGAGGACACAGGTAGAAGAGGAATAGTTTTTATTTGCATGGGGTTTTTCCCACAGAAGATCAAGACAATTATACATTTATTTGCTTACCATTTCCTGAGTTCCAAAAGCTGAGGCCCAATTTAAGAGAGTTTGCCCTACATCATCCATAAAGTTTACTTCAAAAGCTGAAAGGGGGAGGGGGAAAGAGATTTAAAAGTTATCTATTTTTGTACCCAAGTTACCACAACTGACATAAAGGAAGGGACAAATCTCAGTAAACTACATGGCAAATTAATCAAACCTTTATACTTGTACATGGAGAGACATTATCCATGGTTAATGGTTCACATGAAATGGCAAACCATGGGTGCTGCTACTATATGAACAAACTTGGGAACCCTCATGTTCACAGACTACCCTCCCCTGTCCCCCTGGTGGAACTCTGGTTTTCACTAGCTGGCTATGAGCCTAGAGATCTCCCAAGCTCACGCATGTAATGACAAACTATGACTTGTTTGTGAACCATACCTTGTGCATCAATTTGAACACCATAATTATCCATTCACTTTTATACTCGGATACAATAAAGGTATTTGTTAGGACATCAACTAGAATTCACTGAACAGAACAGAATTCTTTGCCTACCTCCTGTGTCTATAGCATCTATTAGCGCATCAGTATCTTTGCTGCGGATGCAATCTATCAGCTGCCGATGAGAACGCTCCCCAGTGCTATCCAGCCTACGTAATCCTGGGATTCTCCCTGTAGATCCAGCACTAGACTTTGGCAGGGCTTTTCGTCCTTCAAATAGTAGCACCAAAAGAAGATCTACCAAACGCATGGTATCTAGTACACACCTTTCATCACCCTGCAATGCACTCTCTATAGAATCTGGAAGCTCAGATCTTAGGAGATCCTGGAAATAATTAAAAGTCTGAACAATAAAAATATACAGAACTTTAGACAAGCCAATGAGAAAGGGATTTCACATCCATATGAAAATGCTGAATTTTAACAGATTCAAGTCTAGAGAAAAAACTAGCAAAAACTATAGTTTAATATTATAAGGATTTTAAAAAGTGAAATAACAAGATGACTAAATAGTAACAAAGAAATTCTTACATGGGTTACTACTGGAGAGCCTCTGCAGAGTGTTGATAATAGGCTCACAATAGTGGACACCTGATTACTCAATTTAGAGTCTGCAGCAGCAGATGGTGCTCCTGTGCTGCTTCGGCCAGGTTTGCATGCTGAAGACGGTCCTGAAACTGTGCCGCCTGCTGCAGCCATGCGAGATAACAGCTCCTCAGTAAGTCCATGTTTGGCTAATGGTGCTGGATCTACTCCACGGCGTGTAAATCGGTCAGCTAGTGAAGCAAAACACCGCAGCGCACCATCTGAAACCTGAAGAGGACGACTGATAACGTACTTCAAACCATTCATTCAATGCAACACCTGATCAGCCACAATTGTCACGGACACCCACACAAGAAAATGGAGTTCTAGATGTAGCCCTTGTTGCAGCACTTTTTGAACTATATATGCACTTATCTCTCTAAAGGAGAGCCAGATTCATGTTAAAGTAATATGGCACTATAAAGACTAACAGATTTATTGTGCCCTGAACTAAAACTTTTCAACTGCATGAAATATTTACAGTACCTGTCTCTCACAGGCCAAGAAAGGACAGGCTTGTATTCCCCCAACCTGAAGCAATACTCAACATCAATAGTAATTAATACAAACCAAGCAACTGCCTTTGAAACAAGTCATGGTGCCAACTCTGTTCCCATATTTACAAAAGGGAAATTATCACATGACCCAAAATCAACAGCATACCACTAAGGGCTCTTTCATCCATGCCATTTGTATTGATCAAAGCCAGACAGCCTCTATACAATATAATAGACACAAATCAGACATTTGAAATGGAAACACTAAAGAAATTACAGGCAGGCTGCCCCATACTTTAGTGAAAAAATTCAAGATGGTCTACAGCATGAAGCTGCTAGTGCACTGGAATTCAGATGCATTTACAGGTTAGATACTTTTGTTTTTAAAGCATTCATCCTAATAACTTTGTGACTACTTGTAACACTAGCCTACACTGGCTACTGGAAATATGATGATATAACATATCCACATTGTTTTATAACAGATGTATCAAATTTGTTGGCAAGCTACATACAATGTTGCCATCAATGGCATTTTATATATATATATATATATACACACACACACACTAAAATAATTCTGAATCATTTACCTGATGGTCTTCATGTTTTAGCAAACTTGAAAGGGATTCAACACAGATCTCTAAAGAAGAATCCTGAGGTTCCATTTTTCCACAGAGTCTGGATACTACAGCCATTGCAGAATGCAAAGTATCTTTATGAACTAGATGCCCACTATCTCGAATAAATGTCAATACACAGTTCAATCCTCCAGCTTCAAATACAGCACCAGACTCACGGGTACAGATGAGCTCCAATACCTATAATGAAAATGAAATAATAATTTCTTTTTAAGAGCAAGAACCACTTCTTCAAAATCTAGTAGTTATCATTAACTTTACTTCTTAAAAATCTGTCTGATGTAACATCTGCTTTTGAGTGCATTTTATACAACATAGAGCAGACAAAAACAACTAATGATTAGGCCATTAAATGAAATTGTCAAAATGAAATCACTGATTCACTCCAAACAGGAAAGATGATAAAACCATGATTTGGCAGAAGGGGAAATTTTATCAGACAATAGAAAGTATGAAAAACCAATATGTCAAAAAGCCTAATGATCACTATCACTGAGAAATCAAAATTATTTCGGGCTTCAAGACATTTGACCAAGTCAGTACATTTTTGAACTACTGTGAAACAGAAAGGTGGCTTAGACCCCACCAAAAAAGATCAACAGAATGATTTCCATCAGCTAAGAATGATTCTCTCCTCTCTACCTTCCAGTGCATATCAAAATGCCCCCTCAAACGCTGCTCCTGGGGAAAGGAGTACACCCTGGAACGGAATGAGGAGCAGTCAGAAGTCTGCAGGAGGAGGGGGAAATGGCAAAAATTGCCTCCACTTTTGCCCAAGGAAACGTTAGGAAGAATCAACCCTTTGTTTCTAGAGGGACCGGGGCTCAATGGTAGAGCATTTGCTTGGCATGCAGAATGTCTCAGATTCTATCCCTGGCACCTTCAGTTGAAACAATAAGGTGGTAAATGACAACAAATATTTCTGCTTGAGACCCTGGAGAGCCACTGCTAGGCTGAGTGGAGAACACTGACCTTCATGGGCCAATGTCCTGATTCAGTATAAGGCAGTATAAAGATATGTGAACTTAATTTGCAAAAGCCTAAGTTCCAAACCAGATGCATCAGCATGAAGCCTATTTATAGATCTCCCATTAGTTTTTAAAAGCAACTGCAAATGTCTCAGATGCTGGTTGAACACATGGAAGGTGCTATACTGATAACCACCTTCATGGGGGGGGGGGGGGAATCGTGTGTAAATATCCAAGGCTTTGGATCCTGCTTGGCATACTCTGTAATATAAACAGTGTGTTCTGCTAAGGCATTGACTTCAGACTATCTAGGAATAAGTCCACAAGTGTGTGTTGCTTTTTTTGACACTAGTTTTGCTATTTTTATTTGGTTAAGATTTCAAATTCAAAGGCAATAAATTCTGGTCTCATGAGTACACCACTATTATAACCACACTTGATATTCATGAAGTTTTCTGTTCTGCAGCTAAAGTAAATTATTACAACATACCTTCACACATTGCTCAGCCAAGTCTCTGCTGGTTCTGTTGTTAAGCTCAACAACTACTAAGCGATTACAAAGTGCTTTGATAGCACCATCTACTCCCACAATCCGTCGGGTGCATTCTGCTGATACATCCAAATAATAAGTTATGGCGCGAGCTGTTACTTCTAATACATTGTCTGGAGCACTTTCATCAAGGAAAATTTTGCACAGTGCTGGCAAAAACGTACGAGGTGGACACCTGTTGGAAGAGTGAGAGAGAAGCTCATTACCTATCATCTACATATACATGTTTTCCAAGGCACATAATTTCTCATACATAGAAGTCACTAACACTAGACTAATCTCCAGATCAGGGTTCCCCAACAGGGTGTCCGTAGGATGCCGTTATGCCCACCAGCACCTTTCTCGATGCCTTCTTGGAAAATGGGCTACCCCATAGGCCATCCTCACTGCCATGCATTTTTTTTAAAAAGTTCTTTGACTGGCAACACCCATGAGGATTTGCACTGAATGATTGGGTAGGCTGCTGCCCATCTTATCCATTACCTCCCACTCTCCTCCATGGGGGGAAGCACTTTTTTGCTTCACAGGAGTCAGTCAGATTGTTTTGGTCCTGGGTGCCTGTTGCTGTCAGGAACAGGAAAAAAAACCCTTGCCATGCAAGCCAGCTGGCTTGCTTTTGCTGCAAAAACTGCCACTGCCAGGACAGAGAAGATTCTCTCTCTCACTTTCTCTCCACCCCCCCCCCTGCAAGCCGGTGGGGTTATTCTTGGCCAGGCCCTGCTGCTGGGAATAGGGGGGGGGGAGTCTTGCCTCTGCTCTGCAAAGTGGCTGGGCTGCTGCCACTGCAAAGAAAGAAGAGAGTCTTTCTTTCTCCAATGCAAACTAGTCTGCTTTCTCCCCAGGTGCTGTTAGGGATGAAAGAAAAGCCTTTCCATCAGGTTGCTAGCTTGAATTGGGCAGGGAAAGAAAAGCTAATGGCAAAGAGGGAAGCTGGAAGCAGGCAGAAGTATGAAGAAAGCCATGAGCTGAACAGGCAGAGGAAACCCTTCTTTCACCTCTTTTTCTTCCCCACCACTATTGGGATTCCACTTCTTCTGCCTTAGGTTTTCTTGTATGGGTTTGTTCTCCTCCCCCCACTCTGGTTTTTTATCCCCCCCCTCAGTTTTCTCTCTGTGTTTGTGGGTTTTATTTGCTGTTTTCTCAATTCCCATTCCGGGGTGTGTGCGTGTGTCTGTGTGTGAGTGCCTATTATGACAGACCCCTGTCTCTTTCTCAACAACCAGGCAGGATTTTTCCACCAAAAATATTTTAGTTCCCCTCAGTAACTGAGTCGCCCTCCAGTAGCATGTATTTCTTCTTTGTCTGATAAGCTTAAATTGTCCCACCCTGTTAGACCCAGTACAGGAACTTGAGGAAAATATAGGTGCTGCCCTGTTTCATAAACCCTTATGAAATGGCACTTGAGGCAGATTTACTTTCAAAAACAGAATAGAAATTTTATTAAACAGGCACGAAATATATCAATATGAGGATTCATGGTACAGAGGTTGCTGAGATAAAACTTTCTAATATCTACAGAACTAAGGCTTTTGAACATACAAGAGTGTTGTTAAAGCTTAATTTCTGTGTTTCAAGTTCTTTGCAGTGAGAGGGTTTTGCTTATTATATATTTCAGCTATTACACAGAATCTTGAATACAATTTCTGAGTGAATAGCTTTGTCTTAGTGCTTCTAGGTTTCTTGCTTCAGAGATTTAGGTTTTCCCTTTAGATATTACAGTTTTTCACTAACTCCTGAGCTTTCTAAGTTTCTCACCTACATCACAGACCAGGGTTCTCTTCCCAAACCTTTCCAATGGCATGAAGTTATTCTCCTTGTCCCTAAGAAGCAATAATTTCTTTTACTATTTGGCTTGTGGGAGTTCTCTCTACCCAGACCTTCTCCAAATCCTTCTCCCGTATCCATTGTCTGTATAAAGCTGTTCTGTAGCTTTCTTGACTGAGAATCTAAATTCTCCCTCAGGATAGTTGTAATAGATTTAAGACAATGAGGTCCCCCCTCTTTACAGAAGTACTACTCTGACAACTCCCTAACAGAAATCACTGACTCCCAAAGTCTCTTCCCTCAGAAGCCAAACCCTCTGGCTACTGATCCAGAAATTAGTTTTTAGACCAAGACCAAAAGGCGAATGAATATTTTCCCTCCAGATCAGCTGTTTTATTTCCTCTCTAAGCTGATGCTGCCCAATCAGAGAGCAAGTAGAACAGCCAATCACATAAGCTCTTTTCTCCAGGGAAGATTAACTCATAAGGTCGCCAACTCTCTGTCCCAAGCAGCATTTTAAAAAGCATGCTTTTCTGAGCAATCCATCACACCTGTCCAAAACTGAAATGATACTAAAAAACACATGGGACTTTCAGGATTGGTCTGCAAATGATGTATCAAATTTAAGTTAAGAGCATCGTGTCTAAATGTCATTGTGAGAGCCAGTGTTGTATAGTGGTTAAGAATTTTGGACTAGTATCTGGGAGACCCAGATTGAAATCCCCACTTGTGCCATGGAAACTCACTGGGTGACCATGGGTCACTCACACTCTCTCAGCCTAACCTATCTCACAGGGTTGTTGTGAACACAAAATAGTGGAGAGGAGAATGATGTAAGCTGCTTTAGGTCCCCATTGGGGAGAAAGGTAGGATATAAATTAATTAAATAAATAAAAGTTCTCTGCAAAGGTAGGTACTCTTACAGATACATGGATTAAAGATAAATGCTTTGAATTTCACAATGAAATGTGAGAAAGTTTGACAATGTTTGCATAGATGCAAATAATCACCAAATTCCAAATGTAACACCGCATGAGCAGAACAGGAAAACACAGGTAAGACCAACAAACCACTTTTACTATTATCTCCCAATCCTACTATCATAGGGAAACTATACGGAACTTCCTTTACCTGTAACAAGGAGATCTGTTGTGCTGGCAACCTGATTTAAATGATTAATCTTTAAGGCATCACAAGATACTTAAGTTGCAGCAGACTAATGCAACTACCTTTCTGGAATTCCTCCATATGGTGACTTCTCCCATGTATCATGGAGTTTCATGCTCACCTGTTACAGGGCTTGACAGGACACCTAGGAATTTTACTGTGGTGCCTAGTATTTTAAAAAAATAATTAATTTATTTCTATTTATATCCCACCCTCCCCGCCATCATTTATTCTAAGTGCCTGTTGGTGATTCTCAGTAGAAGTACAAAGCTCATCTGAGTGCAGGATAAAGATTTTTGTTGTGATGACAACTATGGTTACTCGATATTTATTTATACAAAACACTTTTGTTATAGCTTTTTTTAAAAAAAGACAAGAAACTGTGAAGAGTTTAGGATTAGTTTTTTGGGTAGCAATAATTACAAAGTATGGTCATTAAAAAAGAAATCACTGAAGGCTGAAAAATAAGTCTGGCTCCTAAATTTTTTGGGGGTTTGTAAAGCAGAAGAAAATTTATCAAGGTCTGTGGTACATGATCTGATGGAAACTACTACTAGGAACATTTGCAAGCTGCATGAATATAAACTGCAAAGTAGAGCCAACTGGCATAGACACTGAGTTCTTTGCAGTTAGTTCGCATGAAATGATTTGTTACATATCCAGGTGGGTAGCCGTGTTGGTCTGAAGCAATATAATGAAGTTTGTTGGTCTTAAAAGTGCCACTGAACTCAAACTTTGATTTGTCACAGTTTCTCATACAACGGGTGGCCTGATGGTTTGAGTCAACCTGGAAGAATGTGAACCTTTACTGCTATTACTCTTTATAGTGTCATCAGCACTTTATGAAGCATAAACATAAACAGAAGATGTCTCTTGGCCAGAGAAGCAAAATATGGGTGGGAAAGGGAGGGAGAAAGTGAGAAAAGATACCAAAAGTAACTGAGAACTCTTCCTCAAAATACAGATGACCCCAAAAGATGACAAAAGCAACACTTACTAAAGCTCTTTTACTGGTCTTATGGCTTTCCTGGAGAAGTATTAACTTAATAGTGCAGTCCTGAACAGTATCACTTTCTAAGACCATTGATTTTAAGGGACTTAGAAGGGTGTAACGCCACTTAGAACTACACTGTAAGTCCATCAGCCCTAATGAATGTAGGCCCCACAGGGGGTATTTTCTGACTCTTTCAATTCAAACGTGGGGGGGGGGGGGGCACGACAAGCACATGTCAC
>NW_015168655.1:66766-82457 GCF_001447785.1 Gekko japonicus
GGAAAGAGCAAAAGGCAGCTGAAAATAAGTATAAAATGAATGGGCTAGCAAAGTATTTTTCCTGAGCTGCGCAATTTAAATGGGCTAGCAAAGTATTTTTCCTGAGCTGCGCAATTTAAATGGTTGGACCCTGCATTCCACTGCACCAATTTCACCTTCACCATATTCAATGAGACTTCATTAACAGGAGAAGTCCTTAAAATAATCTATTTATAGAAACTTAAAACATTTTGGGTTGGATCCCGAAATCTATGGGTGCAAAGACTGCAGATCTTTCCTTTCTTCTACTTCCCCAGCAATCCTTTCTGCACTGGGAAAAGACCATGCAAGTTGGGGGGCGGGCACTACAGCGAGCCCTGCACTGAGCTCTGATGATGATGTGGCTGTTTAATATTCTTCCTCCTCACTGCATGGATATTAGTTCCTTGATCTGTGACCTTGGGAATAAATTTCCCCATGGTCAGAAAGGAACAAGGGAAAGATCTGCAACCATCAGTGGGTCAGATCACCTGACCCAATCCAATTACATTGTCCAAAGGAAAGCTCCTCACTTAGCAGAAGGGAGTCACTGGATCCAACCTGTTACACATTTGAAAGCTGTGTCTGCATTTTATATGTATTCTTAGGTATGACTTTATGTTACCACAGCTAATGACCCCAATAATAAACTGACTTACCTCATAACAGTAATTAGATGGCTTCAGCATTGTGTGAACAAAGGCCCACCACAGAACCACAGCTTAAGCCTGTACAGGGACTGAGATGGGAGGGCTTGAACTGGCACCTGGACTTGTCCCTCCCCAGGCCTAAGGTTGGAAGAAGGTTCCAGTTCACCCAGGTCTTCTCCTCCCATCAAGATGCTCCATGCCCCCCCAAGCCTCTGCTCTGAAGATAGGAGTAACCTGATCACCTCTTCCTTCCTGGCATCTGGCTGTCAGGGTTTAAACAGTCCCCCACACCCTTTATATGCTTTGCTCCCCTCATTCCTGAGCCACAGGTCCAGCTCATCTCACAGGACCTTCCCCTCTCCCCTCCAGTTGGCGCAAGGCTCCTATAATGTGACATCAGGGCCCTAACCAGTCCTGGACACATCACTACCTTAAATGTTGCCAGCAATGGGATAATTACTATCAACAGTTGTGTTCCTTGTAAATTCCTTAGCTGCAAATGTCCAGGTTAGACTGAGTTCCATATCTTAGAACAGATTGCAATTGAATAACAAATGATAAAAAAATTAAAGTACAATAGTTTCTTCTATTTAAAGGACAATGTTTAATTCTGAGACCAAAACTTACCTCATGCTCCCCTTCACTAGTTTCTACATGTTGTTTTAAAATTTACAAGCAGTCCAGTATATAGACAAAACAGCACAAAACATTAATGTTTTACTATGGAAACTGAGTAACCATGGTTGTACACAAACCATTATAAACTGCAGCCCTGTAGTATTTCAAACTCCTACTTAAGATCTTAAAAGCTAATTTCTAAAAGATGAACAGTTTATTAAAAGAAACAAAAAGCCATTATGATGTTCAAATAAATAAAAAAAAATTGAGTAATACAAACCACTAAAATCCTCATGGGCCTCAGCTATCTACTACACAGACCCCACACATAGTTCAGTATTCAAACATGATATACAAAGATTAAACCTATTTCATTATGAGTTTTAAATACTATAATTTTCTCCACTGTAATTGAACATATATTTAGAGACAGGAACCTACCTCGGAAGGAAATGTGTGTGTTTGAAAAGGGTTTTACAGCTAATGTAGCGGAGGCTGCTCCTATATTCTTTCTTGGGTGTCATGAACTTCTGGCTTATCACTGACAGATCTCTCACCACAACAGCCTAAACTTACATTAGTACCCTCACAGCTACATTTTGAAAACAACGTACAGTTCTTGTTACAAAGGGTCAGCCAGAGTTTCAAAAAAAGCTTCATCTTGAATTATTTTGGTTGTAGAACCTTCACTTCAAGAACAGATAAAAGTATTGGGGGATTTCTTTTTAGAGAAGAGATGACAAAAGAGAAGCATGACAGTTTACAAAACTACAAAAAATTGATAGAGGGAAAAAATAGATTTAAAAGCACTCCCAGCATCCCACTGCTTAAAAAAATGTTATTCCCATACACTTACCCCTATCAGATCAGTGAAATTGAATTATTCTAAAAAAACCCCACAGCAGAACAAACAAGTTCCATAATGTGTAAGGAGGAAAATGAAAGAGATCACTTTGGCTCACAAAAAATAGAGCCTGCCAATGGCACTTGTACTACAGAACCTGAAGCATCAGGCAACTTATGAAGTAACTGGAGGACTATCCACAACATAATTCTCCAATTAATTAAGTCACATCTGGTTTCCTTATCCAAAGTAAACCAGGCTGCAAAGCAGAGGTCACTTTTTTGTCTTCCAGACTATGGCCTGCAAGTTACAAGAGGATCTGTATTATCTCCCATCCTTCTGAGAAAAAATTTAAGGTTCCAAAACCTAGAATGCTGGTACTTTTGCTAAGACTAGACAATGTTTCAAAGGACAAGGAAGCTGAATAACCAAACACGGTTTGGAAGAGTAGGCCCAAGTACACAAAATTTAAGTAGACAAAATTTCTACAGCTAACTGATGTTTTATGGCATGTTGTATATTATGTATTTTAATGTAATTTGTGTTTTTATTGGAAGCCGCCCTGAGCCCGCTTGCGGGGAGGGCGGTGTATAAATTTGAATAAATAAATAAATATCAAACTGAAAAGCTCCATCACAGGACAGGGTTAACATGCAACCTAGAAATTCCACTGTGGTGCCTAGTATTATGAGCAATAATTTTATTGTAGTCTCAGTGATCTGCAATATAAGTACAATCTTAACATTTCACGGTAGAATACATTTTGCTGTAGAGTCTAAAAATACATGTGCATTAAGTTCTTGTTGTTGTTTGCTTATATGTTAACTCTGGACCATTCACTGATGGTAGATGAATTCATAAGAACATAAGAGACGCCAATGTTGGATTAGGTCAAAGGCCCATCTAGTCCAACTCTCTGTCACACAGTGGCCAAAAATACCAGGTGCCATCAGGAGGCCCACCAATGGGGCCAGGACATTAGAAGCCCTCCCACTGTTGGCCCCCTCAAGCACCAAGAAGACAGAGCATCACTTGCCCCAGAGCCTCTATCTATACCTTGTGGCTAATAGCCACTGATGGACCTCTGCTCCATATGCCTATCTAACTCTCTTTTGAAGCCGTCCATGCTTGTAGCCGCCACCCCCTCCTGTGGCAGTGAATTCCATGTGTGAATCCTCATAGGGAAAGTGTTCCAACCCTTTTATCATTCGAGTTGCCCTTTTCTGCACTTTTTCCAAAGCTATAATATCCTTTTTAAGGTGTGGTGCCCAGAACTGCACACAGTATTCCAAATGAGGTCTCACCATTGATTTATATAGGGGCATTATTATATTGGCTGATCTGTTTTCAATACCCTTCCTAATAATCCCCAGCATAGCATTGGCCTTCTTTATTGCAGTCACACACTGTCTCGACATTTTCAGTGAGTTATCTACTACAACTCCAAGATCTCTCTCTTGATCTGTCTCTGCCAGTTCAGACCCCATCAATGTGTATTTATATTTAGGATTTTTGGCTCCAATGTGCATCACCTTGCACTTGGCCACATTGAACCCCATTTGCCATGTTGACGCCCACTCGCCCAACTTTGACAGATCCCTTTGGAGTGCCTCACAATCCTCACTGGTTTTCACCACCTTGAACAACTTTGTATCATCCGCAAATTTAGCCACTTCACTGCTTACTCCCATCTCCAAATCATTAATGAACAAGTTAAAAAGCAGTGGACCAAGTACTGATCCCTGCGGTACCCCACTGCTTACCACCCTCCACTGAGAAAATTGCCCATTTATACTCACTCTCTGTTTTCTATTAATTAGCCAGTTTTTGATCCATAAAAGGACTTGTCCTTCTATCCCATGATTTTTGAGCTTACTTAGGAGCCTTTGATGAGGAACTTTATCAAAAGCTTTCTGGAAGTCAAGGTAAATAATATCTATTGGATCCCCCTTGTCCACATGTTTGTTCACCCCCTCAAAGAACACTAACAGGTTAGTGAGACAAGATCTTCCCTTACAGAAACCGTGCTGAGTCTGCCTCAATAGGTTTTGTTCATCTATGTGCCTAATTCTTTCCTTAATAATGGTTTCCAACAATTTACCCGGTATCGACGTCAGACTGACTGGCCTGTAATTTCCCGGATCTCCTCTAGAACCCTTTTTAAAGATGGGAGTGACATTAGCTGCCTTCCAGTCCTCAGGAATGGAGGCAGATTTTAAGGAAAGATTACATATTTTTGTCAGGAGATCCACAAGTTCACATTTGAGTTCTTTCAGAACTCTCGGATGTATGCCATCTGGGCCTGCTGATTTATCAGTTTTTAAGTTGTCTATCAGTTTTAGGACCTCCTCTCTCGTCACCTCAATCTGGCTCAGGTCTTTCAACACCCCTCCCGAAATCAGCGGTTCTGGAGTGGGCAAGTACTTCTCATCTTCCACAGTGAAGACAGAGGCAAAAAAATGCATTTAGCTTCTCAGCCATTTCCCTATCATCCTTCAGTACTCCTTTTACCCCTTGGTCATCCAAGGGCCCCACTGCCTCCCTGGCTGGTTTCCTGCTCTTAATGTATTTGAAGAAAGTTTTATTGTTGGTTTTTACGTTTTTTGCTATATGCTCCTCATATTCCCTTTTTGCCTGCCTGACCACAGACTTGCATTTTATTTGCCATAGCCTGTGTTCCGTTTTATCAGCCTCACTGTGACTAGCTTTCCACTGCTTAAAGGAATTCATTTCTCAACTTAGTTGCTTTCTAGATTGGCTCTAATATTCAGTTTAACAGAGCTTTTTAAAGCACTGAGAAACTGAAGAGAGGTTGTGTTAGGGTTAGATGTCACCTTTTTGTTGTGGCAATGTTAAAAATCAGTATCTAAACATGGCCAAGTCTTAAATTCAGAGATTACAGCCATGAACAGACAAGACAGATATTTCTACAAACCTAAGAAAAGCCCCAGGTTTGCAGAAAAATCTGAAATCTTAAAAAAAAACTTCACAACATAGAGAAGGAATTAACCCCTCCCTCAATAATAGAAGCAGTACCTGTAGCTTTAAAAAAAAGAAAATCAAATGCCCCCTGTGGCTACTGCTAGGCAACCACAACATTATTGCCAATGGAAGCATTGGTTTCTGTCAGCAAAAGGCAGGGAGAGGGGGCAGAGGCCTTTTCAAGGTACTTTTGACTTCGAGGGAGGACTCATCAGGGACAGGCCCAGCAGCAATCACCAGGCATCTTGCTACCATGCAATCTGCATGACTCACCCAGGCCCAGCTGCTCACTACAGTTCAACAGCAGCCACTCCACAAAAGCTGTGTGATGCAGAGGTTAAGAGTTTTGCAGTAGGATCTGAAAGACCAATTCGAATCCTCATTCTGTCATGGTACTCATCGAATGACCTTAGGCCAGTCACACAATTATCAGCCTAACATATCTCACAGTGTTGGTTTGAGGATAAAATGGCCAAGAGAAGAGTGTTGTAAGCTGCCTTGGATCCCCATTGAAGGGAAAGTGTGGTATAAGTAGAGAAAGTGTGGTGTTAGTGAAGTAAATAAAGCTTAAATAAATATATATTAACCCTCTAAAAATAATAGAAACAGTGTCTGTACCTTTAAGAAAGGAGACCTCCGTGTTTGCTGTGGGGGTTGCTAGGCAATCCCAGTAGTACTGCCAGCCTTCAAACCTTGGCAACTGGGGGGCTATCTCCAGGGCTATTCTGACCCCCCAGACCACCCCTCCTCCCCCCCACCCTTCTGGCCTGGAAGGATGACTTAATGAGTCTGGGCCCAGTAGCAACTTGCTATCATGCAATTTGTGCCATTCACCCAGGTGCACTTGTGGCTACTGAACAACTAAATACCTAACAACGTGTTGGACTCAGTGACAGCCTCCTCCAAACTTGCACAACTTGGCTGGGCCCAGCAGTGGCCACCACACACCTCACCCAAGCAACTAGCTACCACATAATTTTCGCAACTTGACCAGATTTTTTTCCCAAAGGCTGCCAGGGCAAGGGAAGGAGGAAAATTTGAGTGCTAGTGTGATGTAGCTGTTAAACTGTCAGATTAGGATCTGGGAGACCCAGGTTCAAATCCCCACTCTGCCACGAGAGACTGCTGGGTGACCTTGGGCCAGTCACTGTCTCTCATCCTATTCCTGTGGTGGCGAGCCTATGGCACGGGTGCCAGAGGTGGCACTCAGAGCCCTCTCTGTAGGCA
Source organism: Gekko japonicus (assembly GCF_001447785.1). Taxonomy (NCBI): domain Eukaryota; kingdom Metazoa; phylum Chordata; class Lepidosauria; order Squamata; family Gekkonidae; genus Gekko; species Gekko japonicus. The sequence goes on from NW_015168655.1 coordinate 73,106, forward strand.
CGTGTGCCATTGCTCCAGCCAGGCCCAGACCATCATTAAAGTGTCGAATTCTTTGCCAAATAATTTTAAGTAAATGAAAGCATTTGGGATTGCTTTCCTTACTTTGTTTGGATCATCTTACGTTAATGTATGAGTTGTTTTTTCTAAAGTAAAACTTCAGTATTCAGGTTAAATTACCGTGTTGGCACTCTGCGATAAATAAGTGGGTTTTGGGTCGCAGTTTGGGCACTCGGTCTCTAAAAGGTTCGCCATCACTGTCCTATTCTATCTCATCATGTTGTTGCTAGAATAAAATGGAGGACAGAAGAATTATGTAAAATGCAATGGGTCCAGACTGGGGAGAAAGGTCAGGTATAAATGAAGAAATAATAAAAACTTGGCGGCATATAAAAGAAATGTTTGCTAGTAAGGAGGAAGGAGTGAAGGAAGCAGGGAAATTGGAGGATATGGGGGGGCTCTGGATAAGATTGCACTTTCAAATTAAGTTATTTAAACCAGTATATCGATATAAAACTCAGTTTAGTAAAGAACAGGTAAGGCATTCATATGCTATTTTTTCCTCCAAGCTTTGTGGTTTCTTAGGCCCTGCAGTTACAACAAAGGGTTTACTGACTCTTGCCAGATGCATTTCATTAAAACTCATCAGCTTTGCTGGCTGTTTAAAAAGAAAAACATTTGTTTTAGATATAGAGTTTGAATGGAAAAATTAAAAAGTTTAGTCTGTTTTTTACAGGGCCCTTGCTTATTTTTGCTTTCCTCCCCAAAATACAAAGAGCTTAGAACTGTATTTCCTATTCCTATTCAACCAAATCATGCAAGAAGCACCTAAAGTTATAATACTGGCCCTTTTGTTATACCAGAAGATCTAAGCATGAACTGAAGGCAACAAGCTCCACGAAAGCAACTGCTACAGCAGCCTCCAGTATTCTCCTGGACAATGTTGTCAATAACAACTGCATTAAACCCCTGATGTGAAAAGCAGCTTCAGTACAGCTGCTCTCCTTGTCCATCCACTCACCAGTGGTGTCAATGCATTGCCTGCAGTGTTCTCAGTGTCAACTTAATGTTGGACATAAGATACCTTGCTAGAACAGATTCTGGGTATCAGGATCCCAGAAAAAAATTCCATTATGACGAGAAGGATCAGCAGGTATAAGCCACATAAAGATATCAAAGGAAAAATCCACTTACGTTTCAAAGCATCTATCCACATTGTCTGACATCAAAAGCAGCATACATAACTGCTCCAGTGCTATGAGTTGCATGTCTCTTTCATCTCCTTGACCCATCTGCAGCCACTCAAGCAATGTGTCTGGATCCACATCAGCCATGATTTTAGAGTTGTGTTGTTGTCAAATCTAATGGTAACTGAAGAAATCTTTTAAAATATCCAATAAGAATAACTCGTGCACAAATCCACTCTAAGATTCCAGGTTTTCACAATCTTCACCTGAAAAGAAAGAGACAGGTTTATCAAGCAGAATGTAGCTAATTTTTCAGTTCTGACTTCCTAATCTATTACTTGGGATGCATAAAATCCGCACAAACACCAAACCCTGTAACTTGTATAAAACCACCCTGAAATATACTATAAGTATAAGGCACAATAAATTGTTAAAATGGAGTATGTATTGTAATCTTACGCATGTTTGCTCATTACAAAAATCCCACTGAGTTCAGTGGGGCTTCCTAATCAATGTGTTTAGAAGTGCAGTCTAATCCTATTATTCCCCAATCTGCCATTTGGCCTAGAGGTTTTCACTTCAGGGATAAATATGACCCATGTGGTTTGCTGGAGTCAGGAACGCTGAAATAGAACATCTAATACTTAAAAAGTCTATATCTGCAAGTTTGCACAGTTGTTTATACATCAGGAGTTTTTATGGGGGTCACAGAAGCTCTTTCACTGTAATCTTGCACACAAACAACTATGTAGTTTATAAACTTCTCCTGCTACTAGACCACTACAATCACTAACACTGCACAATATGCCAGACGTAGATGGTTCTGAGTAGTTGCTCTCAGTAAAATATTCTCTTCAGCATATTCCTTTTATCCTTCTAAAATGCAAGTAAGTTACAAAGATGCCAAAGGTTAAAAACTACACAAAGTATTTTGCCAGTCAACATAATACTGGGAAAAGAAAGAAGGGGAGGGGAAAAACGCTCTCAATAATAATTGTGGTCTTAACCAAATGCTGGCTGGGCAAAGTCTGCCTGTTTGTTTACTTGTGACCAGTTAGTGATTAAAAGGTAACATTGCTTAAGAGCAGAGAAAAAGGAACTCTAAAAAATTAAGAATACAAAACCCAACCCAACCCTGAATAAAACTGCAAAAAAACTGAAATTCCAAGCAAGCATGTTTGAGATAAAAAAATAAACACAGCAATACTTTCTATATGTTTTGGGGTTCTTTTTTAAAAAAAGATGAAGCAGTCCCTATATCCCTGACACAAATGTAAAGAAATCAAAAAAGTACGATATGATCTACTGAGGTTGCCTGCTTGACAAACAGTAGGCTCCACTGTGAAAATCATTCCAAATATGTAAAAATTTAAAGACACAAGCAGGAGACAAATTTCATCCACACATTATTTCACTATTAACAAACACAGGGAAGAGACTGCAGCTCAGTGGAAGGGCACATGCTTTCCAGGCTCGAAGTGCCAGCTTCAGTGCCTGGCATCTCTAGTTAAAATTCTGAAGGAGTCCTCTTGGGCGACGAATTACTGAAGACCCTGAGAAACCAATATCAGGTGGCGTTGAGTTAAAAGAGCTGCTGGTCTGACCATGTTCACTGGGCGCCCTTTTTAATGACCCTAAATAAAGACAACGCCATGCAAGACAACCAGGATCACCCTACTGACTTTTGCGCGTCTCCCTCAGATACAAACATAATCCCTTCTTAAATTCTGGGGGAGGGATGAGAATAATGATAAACTACAGTCTACAGAGATCGAAAGGAAAGTGATCAATCCCTCCTCGCCGGTAAGGCCCAGAACCGGCGGCCGGAGAAATCTGGATAAGCCGCACACGGGCACCTGCTTGTCCCTCCTTCAACCAGGCCGAGACGGCCCAAGGAGACACCCAGACTCTACAGCACCCCTTCAATACGGCAGAGATGTGCCTCTGGGCCTAGCCAGCCATTCCCTCTTCACTAACCTCTTCCTTCGAATCCCCCATTTCCCCGGGCCTATCGACCACCCCGTGCCGGGACTCTGAGCGGCTTCCTTCGACAGACTCTCCTCCAGTCACCTTCCGTCCCTGGAAGCAGCAGCCATCCTACCCAAGGCCTGGCCCACCACCGTCCTGGGGTCACCTCAAAACTACAGAACTTCCCACATCGATCGCCCGGAAAAGCCGCGGCACTCGCGTTGCCTATAAGCCGTAGGCCTCACAGGGTGACCCGGCCTGGCGCTTAGGAAAGGCCGGCGCTGAGCTCCGTCTCTTCGGCCGCAGCGTCCCATTTCCCCCTCCTTCACTAACTCACCTCGGTGTCCCGGACCCTTGCCTCAGCAGCAGCCGCCGCCGCCCCCTCAGCTTTCCGGTGCCCTTCCCTTCTCCCTCAGTCCATAGCCAAACGCCGTCGCACCCCGTCCATCTTGATCCTCCCGGCAGAGGATTGGGGAAGGGGGGGGGGGAACCGAGCGCCACAGACACGAGAAGAGGAGGAGGAGGAGCCCGCCAGCCTCGGAGTCACGCTTAGGCTGATTCCCGGCGGAGATGCGGAAGACAGCCACGGATGGCGCTGCGGCAATCCTCGGCCGAGCTGCTTTCAATCGTTGCGGCCCAGTCAGAGCCTTGTCACGCGTTGTGCCCGGGTAACTTTTGTTTCTCGTTTGCCTCTCCCCCTCCCAGGGCAGGCTTTAGAAGAAAAGAAACAGACGGAAGCGCTCTACCTAGGTATCAGATGTCAGAACTTTATTCCCCCTTGCTAAATGTGACTCACCCCCGTGCAGCCCCCCTCCCCATTATAACTTTTGTACATCTCTGAAGAACCACAAACTTTCTCAGTTTGTTTCACGCGAACGCTTTTTGTTGTTTCTTCACGTACACATGTCTGAAAAGTAACAGGTCTTGGAAAACCAGATAAACAACTACCAAACAGCAGACTTGGAAAGACAGCTTTCGTCCCTCCCCAGTCATACAAATGAATCTGTTTTTAAAGTGCCACCACAAGACTCCTTTTGGGGGAGGGGCATTTTCCTGACAAACTCAACCGAGGCCAGCACTTTGGAATTTGTGGAAGTAAAAAAGAAAGTATTTCTTCATATAAAATATAATTAGTTCACTTTTGTGATTGCCTTTAGGCTTATCTATCAGTGTGACCAGTAGCAGCTGGCTTATGTCTATAGTCTGAAACCTCATTAAGTCTGTTGAGATGCAGTTTATGTAATTATTCTTTGTTATTTTCTGTGAGTTAAAAATTCAGAATAGACGTCTGAACATTCAGACACATTTGTTCACCATTATAGCTGGCTTTGTGGACCTGTATGACTTTTTTGCAAGCTCATTAGTCACAATGAACTTAATAACATAATGAACATAATATTACAGGACATTATGTATTATTGGTGACTGCATAGAAGATCCTTCCTGCTGTCACCTGGAAAATGGGTGTGTGCAAAGAATAAAGACCTTGGAAATTGCTCCACCCCACATATGAACAGCCAGTCACATGCCACTGACCTAACATCACTAGTTTGACATCTGGGAAAGGCTTAGTCAGAATATCATGTGATGTGTCAGAATCATTGTGAATGTCAAATAATCATCTTACCAAAACTAGTGAAAAGAGAAGTGATCTTTTAATCATCACTGGGTTGTAATTGTGCTGGCAGATTGATTGTAAACATTTTTGCACTAGGTCAGAAATCAAAACTATCCAGCCCTTTAGGGATGCCCAGTATGACCAGAGACACCCGTATCACACTCAGCTTTATAGAATCACATTCCTAATTAGAAAGCAGCTGTCCTTAATAGACAGAGGAGTGAACAAAGCAATGATGTAATGTATCCAGTCCAGGCCGCGTGGCCAGCTTGGGCTCCACGCGGTCAGACAGAAACATCGAGCTTCGCTCCAAGAGACAATGGACTATGTGGATCCTAGCCCTTTCCAATCAGGGGGCTGGGTTCCCGGCTGAGAGCCTATGGGAGCCTATGGGACTCTCGGCCACTGTAAATAACCTATTGGGAAGTAGGGGTGTGTTTTGGGTGGAGGTTTCTCGGGGGATATAAGCCGACCTGCGAGCTGGCCAAAGTTGTCTTGTTCCTGATCGAATAAAGTACGCTTTGCTGAAATCACTCTCCATCTGCGTACTTTTCAAATGCAGTGGTTGCTGCTTCATTATGCCAACAAGGTATTATGAATGTATACCTAAATCATCATCATATTGATACTTGTCAAAGTTATAGGGATTATTTATAATTTTTCCAGATGTAGTGCCTAATTGTGATGGAATTAATTGTAGGGTATTTAATCCAAGTGGCATTAATATTTTTTCAGTGAAAAATTATAGGTGTGGCCTCAGAGCATCTGCTGGATAGGGAATGGGAGTTCTCCAACTTATTTGAATTTAACAACTCTATGGTACATTATCTTCAGGCCCTTCAGTCCTGTGATGATACAGACTATTTTGCTTTTATTTGTCTCTAGTTGCATAAAATAAAGAAAACACTGAAGAGCTTCCTGCAGATAGATGCATTGCAGGTCACAATGTGATTTGATATAGATACTGTGAAAAATGCAACTACTGTTATCATTCACCTGTAATGATGTATGTTGTCAGATCAGGCCTATGCACTGGAACATTTATCCTGAGGGTATCTAACAGCTTGCTGAACCCAAAAGAGATTCAGAAGAGTGGGAGGAGGACATGTGTAGTCTGCCTAAAACACGGTCTTTTTTCATTCATAGGAGGGTTGTTTTTTTTAAAGTTCCACTCCTTTTGAGACTGCCTTTTAAGCTTTTTCAGTCAAGCCTATCTGAAATCAGTGCTGTAACTTTTAAGTTTTAAACAGGGCAGAGCTGGAGATGAGTGGTTATTGGAATAAATATTCATAGTTTCCATCATATCTTTATCTGAATTTAATTAAAACTTGGCAAACCTCATCTGAGATAGCAGAAACTAGTACTTGTTGCCAATATTACACAGAAAAGCAATAAAAGGTAATATGTTGGGGGCTTTTTAAGCTGCCTGCCACTTTTAATTGGAAATCTGCCATTGTTAAAAAGACAAAAGTGGTATTTTTTCCCCTTTGCCATAATGGATTAAACAGATATATTTTTAAAAAATATAAAAATGACATAATAAAAGAGATATCTGGCATTTCATTATTTGGATTTAAATACATTTATGGGTCTCCTCTCAGCACAAAAATATTTCCTTCCAAACATTCTTCCCTGTTTAAATTTGTTGTTGCTGTCAGATGTCACAGATAGGTTTTCTCTCACCTCCCACTCTCTTCTAAATGTATAAAGCCATAACGGGTTACAGAGATCAAAGTGTAGTTGTGAACACCCCAAGTGACCCATAGCTTTTAGCCAAGTGACACTGCTTTCCAAGTATAAATAGATATAATTCATTTATTATATGCTTGCAGTCAGATGCTTGGTAACGTTTGCTGTAATGCTATTTCATTTACACATAGTACAAAGTAACCCTTCAGAAATACATCCTAAATCTTAAGCAAGAAACCATTCCATTTCCTTTGTTAAAGAATCAGGCTTTAAAGAAGGATAAAAGTTCTTTCCTGTTTTAGATTATTTCCAATTCAGGGACTATAACGATTAGATACTTACTTTTTTTGTCAGCTGGTAGAGTTATGTGGTAAAACGATTCCTTACCCTGGCTGGCTAACTTTTCAGACATCTTGAAAATACTTTCATCCCCTCAAAAAGTATTCCTGTTTTAATTTTTTTTCCATTTCAGAGAAAGGATGTTGGGTGAAGCTTTGCATTGAGATCATACCACAATAGCTCTTCTCACTCATCTAACTGTTGCACAACCCTTGGGAGTAAACATAGGGTCATCTTCTTGGCTTTCCTAAAGTGTCAGTGTCGGGAATCTTGGATCCTGGCAATCACACATGTAGCTCTACGTCAGCTGCATAACAGTGTTTACCCATTGCCAGCATGTGGAATTTGCTGCAACAAGAACTATGTTAAAGGTTGCCTACTAAATTGTTCAAATGCTCTAATTAGTCATGTGGTTGTGCGTGAGTATTTTTTGTAACGTAGGAAGGGATTTTTTTAAAAATACACTGTAGAAGTGAAGTGTAGTAATAAAAGAATTGTTGACAGCATCAGATTTCTATCTTCCAAGTAGTGTGTAGAAACTAGAGGCTAATGTGGCTGCCAGGTTAGCCAGTCTAGCTTCCAGAGAAGCCAGCACAGCTTTTCTTATTCTTAGTGCCTTGTAAGAAATTGAAGTAGATTGACTATCAACTCTTGATGTATACATTTTTGTCCATATCTTCGGACATGGCTAAATTGGATTTTGTCTACTTACTTCCCCTTGAAAATAGAAGAATCTATAATAACTGAAACAAACATTCTGTAGATGTTTGCTGCCTCAAAACCATGAGTCCAGCAGACAGGAAGTGAACTCCCTTCTTAAACATCCTGCCTCTCTGTGTGCCACTGATCTGAATAAGTGAGGAAGATTTCAACCTTAGGTTCTAGCCAATCAGCATGTAGTACTTGCAAGAGGCTGTCATACTTTTGTTGTTGTTGATGTGAAGCATTTGACTTTCTGTAACCTTTCTGCAGCAAACTTTAATAGATGATGAACACTTTTCCTCAGTTTAACAGGGCTAACTCTAGCCACAGACGCTCTAAATGAATTTACTAGGGTTTTAATCAAACAGCAACCTACAGACTCAGAGAATTTTCAAAAATTGTTTGCAATGTATATGGTATGGGGTAAGACTGCTGCTTCCAGGGATGTGGGATGCAAAAATTTCCCAATGCTTTATTTTCCATTTCTAAAAATTCATTGTTTCATAAAACTAATAATAAATGGCTGTCATTGCTAATACAGTATTAAGCAAGGTTGGCAGTATCATAGCTATTGTTTTTCAGGATTATTATTGTCTAGAATTGTGTGAGAAGGTCTGTGTATATAGTATTGACTAGGAATAAGGCCCATTGTGGAAATAAATACAATGAGCTCTAGAAAGAGGCTCTGGGAGAGTGCCAAGGCCTTGGGCACTCAGTGTCAATTTGCTGTGGCGAGCTCAGCAGGGTATAATGACACAGAGTCCACAATTTTCTCCAGAGGAACTGATCTCTGCTACCTGAAGAGCAGTTGTGATTTTGAGTGATCTCCAGCCCTCACGTGGAGATTGGCAACAATTGTTACCCGGGAGGAAATGACTGGTTTGGAGGGTGGAATCTATGGCATTGTACCTGTGTGAGGTCCCACCCCTCCTCAAACCACACTCTCTCCAGGCTCCACCCCTCAAATCTCCATGAATTTCCCAATCTGGAGTTGGCAACCCTATCTTCTCCCCAGCCAAGCATCAACCTGCCATTACCTGCCCCTCTGATTTCAGAGTTGCATCTCCTCCCCCCTCCCTCCTGGAGATCAGTTGTAATTCTGAGTGATTTCCACCCCTCTCCTGAGATTGGCAACAGTGGTTCCCCAAAAGGGAATGGCTGGTTGGGAGGGTGGAGTCTATGACATTGTATCTGTCTCAGGTCCCACCCCTCCTCAAACCTCACCCTCTCCAGGTTCCATCCCTCAAATCTCCAGGAATTTCCCACCTGGAGTTGGCAACCCTATCTCCTTCCCAGCCAATCATCAACCTATCTCTCTCTTCAGCTTTCCATTTCTCCCACACACACCTCTGCAGCCTCTTCTGTGCTCTGAAGCCCTGACTGCCACAGAGTCCACCATTTCCTCCATGGGGACTGATCTCTGCCATCTGGAGAGCAGTTGTAATTCTGAGTGATCTCCACCCTCACCTGCAGATTGGTGACAATGGTTTACCAGGAGGAAAAGTAGTCTTTCTCTGCAATGGGGACCAAAGCAGCTTACATCATTCTCCTTTCCCCCTTTTGACTTACACAACAACCCTGTGAGGTATGTTAGGCTGAAAGTCTGTGACTGGTCCAAAATCATCCATTCAGCTTCTACAGCAAGAACCTGGATCTAGCAGACCCTGCTCTGAAGGACTCACTGCTATGCCTAGGGTAGCCAACCTCCAGGTGGAGCCTGAAGATCACCAGGTATCACAATTGAACTCCAGACAACAGATCTCCTCCCCGGAGAAAATAACTGCTTTGGAAGGTGGGCTTTATGGCATTCTGTTCAGCTGAGGCCTCTCCCCTCCCCAAAGCCTGGCTTCGA
>NW_015168655.1:83843-90001 GCF_001447785.1 Gekko japonicus
CGGCACCCCTATGGTGGTGGTTGGTAGTTGGTCCTGTTGGTTCCGGCGGTTCCTCAGGCGGGGGGCGCTCCTCGGCGTCTGGCGGCAACCTTCCTCTCTCGAGGCGCGATGAAAATGTTCTGCGCTGAAATGTCTCCATAGCTGCCCTGTTTGCTTGCGTGTCTGCCTATTTGTCCTGTTGGGGTAACATATAGGTTCTGATGTGATTTTCTCTGTGTTTAACTCGATGGGGCAAAGAGCAGCTCCATGGTCTAAATATAGATTATATGTCATGTTTGTGTCTAATACATGGGGCTATGAAAACGATCACCTTCACTATCGTGAAGCTTCACTATGTGTGTTCTCATGCTCATCTCACATTCCATCAACTTACATTTCAGATCACTCCCAGGTTTTTATGAATGAGCTTAGATTCTGTCACCCCCTGAAGCCTGTGACTCTGTGAGCAAACACTTACCCATTTATCTACTTGCAATTAAGTTGCTTTCGAACCACTGGGTGGGCGGGAGCTGGGACAGGGGTCGAGAGCTCACCTCTACCGCGGTGGTACTCGAACAGCCATAGGGCTGTTCGTATGATGTTACTGAAGCAAGCATTTAACTGCCTGCGCCACCGCTCCCTTGATGTTGTGAGGATACGAGAAGAAGAGTAGGAGAGGGATTATATACACTTTTTGGCCTTGGGGCAGCTGGGAACTGTAGGCCAGCAGATGAGGAAGCCCCATTCAACCCAGTGAGTGATACCCCTGCAGGCCCCTCTCTGGAACTACAGCTCAATTAAACCTTATGGGGGAACATTTTAAACAAACAACCACAGACGGCAGCCATCTTACAAACACAGGTAACTGCCAGGCTGTGAGTCGTCTGAAATCACAGCTTCCATAGCAAGAACCTGGGTCTGGTAGACCCTGCTCTGAAGCGCTAACTGCTACGCCTAGGGTAGCCAACCTCCAGGTGGAGCCTGAAGATTGCTGGATATCACAACTGAACTCCAGACAACTATCTCCCCCCCCTGGAGATAATAACTGCTTTGAATGGTGGCCTCTATGGCATTCTATTCAGCTGAGGCCTCTCCTCTCCCCTCCCCAAACTCTGGCTTCCTTAGACACAGAATAGCCAGGAATTTCCCAACCTGGAGCTGGCAACCCTAGACAGGACTGGCCCTAATGAGTTCCTCACAACAGCCACTGAGGGGAAAGTTAGTCCCACACAGGAGGCAAGCAGGAGAAGTGTCTTCGTCAAGAGAGATAGCCGTTTGCTAGTAATTCTGACAGCACAGTGGCTGAAGGGGGAGTGGGTGGGGAAGAGGAGCAAACCCAGCACCTGGCCAATGGCACGCAAGTACTCTTGAGTGGTGGCTGATGGGCAAATGGCTGAGGGAGCGCATTTCACAGCCGATGGGAGAGCTGGAAAGTGCCACTCCACTTCACGATTATATATAAGGAGAGATTTGTAAAGGGTGGGTGTTATGTACTAACAAAGGGACCACGCACGTGGATGGGCCCGCACGCGGTCAAGCGAACAAGCAAAGCTTCGCGACCAGAACAGACACAGAGGATCCAAGAACGGACCAATCAGTCTGTACAGAGCCAAAAAGGGACCTATGGTTAAGAGGGCACTGTAAATAAACCAATCATGGGTGTGGGGTGTGTTGTTGGTTGTGGCTTGTATCGGCATTTAAGCAAGGCCCCGAGCCCCGCTGGTTGTCGCAGTTTTTGCCTACTAATAAATCATGAGCTGAAATCACTCGACTACGCATCTTGAACCCAGTACTTTTCAGTGGGGGAGAAATGCAACACAGATACATGCACATTTTAAAAAATCAGATTATGGATTCACCTGATTGGCTGTGTTGATTAAATCAAACCCAGAGCTAAAATTTGTATGTTATTTCATCTCTTGCACAGTGGAAGAGATATTGTCATCACCAATCTGACAGGGAACTAGCACATGATGCCGCAAAGAGTAACAATAAAACTGAATTACTCCAGTAGCCTCCATGGAAGAGAGTTAAATTTCTGCTGAAGTAGATGAGTGAATAACCGCATATCACGCACAAGTCTGTGGGTGCTTTAAATTACTATTTCAACAGCTTTCAGTGCTTTGGTGTGTCCCCCCCCTTACATTTAAACAATGTAAAGGAAATTATAAGTATTCCAGTAAAAATAACTGCCACATACAGCTTTGATTCTATTTGAATTTAACATTTAAAACACATTTTATTTATTATTTTCTTAATCAAATATTTGAGTTCAAGTATTTATCAGTATAGGGACATGTTAACACAGGATACTTTTAACATTTTTGTTTACAAAATGCAAGCCAAAATAAATATGCTAAACGAGATCATGCTGTACTTTGCGCATCTGGAAAACCCGCATCACTGGCTGCTGCCCAGTGACAAATGAAAGGATGCCCTGTCAGCACATATAAGCTTTTGGTCATACTTAAAGAAGCTGACTGGACTGTGTACAAAAAAGGCCAAACTAAGCATTGTAGTGAAACAGGGCTCCCAACTCCATATTTCCTAGTAAAGCCAAAATATGTTTGGAAGGCACCAAGTACAGGTTGCTTAAATCTTTTAAACTAATTCTGAAAATGGCTACTGCAAGTGTTTAAATTTATTTTCCCAGGATCGAAAGCAAAGCGAACATATGTTGTTGAAGGCTTTCACGGCCGGAGTTCATTAGCTGTTGTAGATTTTCCGGGTTGTATAGCCGTGGTCTTGGCATTGTAGGACCTGATGTTTCGCCAGTAGCTGTGACTGTCATCCTCAAAGGTATAACACAGAAAGACAGAGTACTCTCTGTGACATGGAGTGACACAGAGAGTACTCCATCTTTCTGTGTTATACCTCTGAGGATGACAGTCACAGCTACTGGCGAAACATCAGATCCTACAATGCCAAGACTATGGCCATACAACCCAGAAAATCTACAATAGCTAAAGTGAACATAGCTTGAAAAATAGCCGGAGTGTTTGCAGAGAGAAATCAGCCAGCACCAGAGGGGTAAGCAACCATCCCTCCTGCTTGCGTCTTTTTCTGAAAATGCTTCTCTCTCCTATATTGTCATTATTGCCAGCATAACATTTATTTATTTATTTAAATAATTTCTGTGCTGCTTCTCCAGGGAGCATCTACTTAGGCCTTCAGCCTTTTCTGACAATCAGTTATGTGCCGTTTTTCAGATATGTGCCATTTTTCAGAAGTACAACGCTGATAGATGTTGTGGTTTCATGGTACAAGAGGGACTCATTAACCTGGCAGAGATGAATTGTTTATTTGTGCATATGCTTAAGTTTGTATACCAGTCCTAACATCCGGAATTGCAGTTTTCTATTTGAAGCTTAAATATTCCACAGAATTTATAAAATACTAGGAAAAAGGTCCATTGTGGAAATAAATACAACGGCCTCTAGAAAGAGGCTCTGGGCGGGTGCCCCTGCCTTGGACACTCAGTGTCAATTTGCTGTGGCGACCTCAGCAGGGTATAATGACACTGAGTCCACCATTTTCTCCAGAGGAACTGATCTCTGTTACCTAAAGAACAGTTGTAATTTTGAGTGATCTTCAGCCCTCACCTGGAGATTGGCAACGATGGTTGCCCAGAGAGAATGGTTGGTTTGGAGGGTGGAGTCTATGGCTTTGTACCTGTTTGAGGTCCCACGCCTCCTAAAAGCTCACCCTCTCCAGGCTCCATCCCTCACATCTCCAGGAATTTCCCACCTGGAGTTGGCAACCCTATCTCCTTCCCAACCAATCATCAACCCCACACACCTGCAGCCTCTCCCGTGCTCTGAAGCCCTGACTGCTACGTCACATTGGCTGTCGTATGGGGGCCACCTCAGCAGCATATAAGGATACAGAGCCCACCATTTTCTCCAGGGGAACTGATCTCTGCCATCTGGAAAGCAGTTGTAATTCTGAGAGATCTCCAGCCCTTACCTGAAGATTGGACACATTTTACCTCAGAACAGAAAACTGTTTAGAATGTTAGAGGCAAAAGCCAATCAAGTTGCATATGCAAACGACCTCTGTGTTCCGAGGCAAAGGCCAATGAGGCTGCATATGCAAGTAACCTCTGTGTTCTGATTGGCTATGGGGGGAAGAGGAACAGCAAAATGTTTAGAATGTTGGAGGCAGGACTCAGGCAAAGCAGCCAGTGGATAGGGAGACCCTCTGAATGACAGATCAGAGAGCGAACTGATTTTGGAGCGTGTGGAATGTTCTAGAGAAGTGCCACCACCATTCGGCTTTTATTTATAACAGAGATTGTTCAGGAGGGCATTTCTGTTAAAGGGATTAGGGGTGTAATAACATCTGGGAAATTTGTCTTAGGCCGTTCGTTGCATATATTATAGCGTTTGTAGGGTGTTTTTAACTTTATAATCTGCTTTAATTCCATTATTTGTACGCATTATACTTTTCTTATTTGCATTGTTTTAATTGTGTGATCCACCTTGAGTGGAATGACATGTAATGAATATAAAATAAATATATTTTTGTTTTTGAAATAATCATTTTCCAATAGCATTTTTTTAAAAAAAGATCTAAATACAACATTGTGGTGCTCATAGTCCTATGCACAAAACCTCATCATGTCCTTCGGAATCTATCATTCCTTTTTTTTTTTAATGGCCTTTATTAGGACAAATCAAAATATTTATTTATTTATTAAATTAGATTTGCTAGGCCACCCTCCCCTACAGGTAGGGCTCAGGGCAGAATCTATCATTCCTAGCCAATTACTTTTGAACATTTTGAATTACTTTCCATGACAGCATCAAGAATATAGTAAATGTATTAAAACCTGATCTTCTCTCAGCAGTCCCTTTTTATACAGTCATTATAAAGCATTATCATAGTATTTTCCTCTCCAGTCTGCAAAGACAGTACAGTTACAGCTGCTATCCACAGAATTAAAGTCTTGCTTTTTATGTCCAAATGCAGAAATGTTGGGGAGGACATGGAGCCCTTTGTACAACTACAAACAAAAATGATCAGCATTAGCAGGACTCTTCTCTCCCTATAACAGGACTTCTATTATTTCACAGTATGTGTCTTTTAAGGCTATGTGTCACCCTTTTCTATCCCAGCAGCATAGGTAAAGGTAAAGGCTTCCCTTGCTGGAAAGCTAGTCGAATCCGACTCGGGGGGGGGGGCTCATCTCCGTTTCCAAGCCGAAGAGCCAGCGCTGTTCGCAGACTTCTCCATGGTCATGTGGCTGGCATGACTAAACGCCAAGGAGCACAGAACGTTTACCTTCCCACCAAAGATGTACCTATTTATCTACTTGCAATTTCTTGCTTTTGAACTGCTAGTATGTTTTTTTATTGTTCAGTCGCACAGTCAAGTCCGACTCTTCACGACCCCATGGATCAGCTCCCGCCAGGCCTTCCGGTCTTCCGCCGTCCTCTGAAGTGTGCTCAATTTCATGTTCGTTGCATCTATGACACTGTCTAACCATCTCATCCTTTGCCATCCCCGTCTTCTTTGACCTTCAGTCTTTCCCAGCATCGGGGTCTTCTCCAGTGAGTGCTCCCTTCTCATTTGGTGGCCAAAGTATTTGAGCTTCAGTTTCATTATCTGGCCTTCCAGGGAGCAGTCAGGGTTGATTTCTTTTAGGATTGACTGATTTGATCTTCTTGCAGTCCAAAGGACTCTCAAGAGTCTTCTCCAGCACCATAGTTCAAAAGAATCTATTCTTCGGCGCTCGGCCTTCCTTATAGTCCAACTCTCGCAGCCATACATGACTACTGGGAATACCATTGCTTTGACCATGCGGACATTTGTTGGCAGGGTGATGTCTCTACTTTTTATCATGCTGTTTAGGTTCGCCATCGCTTTCCTCCCAAGGAGCAGGCGTCTTTTAATTTCATGGCTGCTGTCACAGTCTGCGGTGATCTGGGATCCCAAGAACGTGAAGTCTGTCACTACTTCCCTTCTATTTGCCAAGGAGTGATGGGGCCGGATGCCATGATCTTAGTTTTTTGATGTTGAGCTTCAAGCCCACTTTTGCGCTTTCCTCTTTTATCCTGAGCAAGAGGCTCTTTAGGTCCTCTTCACTTTCTGCCATTAGAGTGGTATCGTCTGCATATCTGAGGTTGTTGATCTTTTCCCTAGCAATCTTAAGTCCCTCTTGTGATTCATCTAGGCCA
>NW_015168655.1:90797-90992 GCF_001447785.1 Gekko japonicus
CTTTTCGCCTTTGCCTTTCGCTTTCCTTCTTTCCTCTGCTATTTGTAAAGCCTCATCAGACAGCCACTTTGCTTTCTTGCATTTCTTTTTCTTTGGGATGGTGGTGATTGCTGCCTCCTGTACAATGTCACGAACCTCCGTCCATAGTTCTTCAGGCACCCTATATATCAAATCCAGACCCTTGAATCTATTCTT
>NW_015168655.1:91370-109454 GCF_001447785.1 Gekko japonicus
CCTACTTTAGCATTCCAGTCCCCTATGATGATGAGGACATCATTTTTTGGTGTTAGTTCTAGGAGGTATTGTAGGTCTTCATAGAACCGGTCCACTTCAGCCTCTTCTGCATCAGTGATTGGGGCATAGACTTGGATTATTGTGATGTTGAATGGTTTGCCTTGGAATCGGACCGAAATCATTCTGTCATTTTTGAGATTGTGTCCCAGTACTGACTTTTGCACTCTCTTGTTGACTATAAAGGCCACACCATTTTTTCTACGAGATTCCTGGCCACAGTAGTAGATATAATGGTCTTCTGAGTTAAATTCGCCCATTCCTGTCCACTTAAGTTTACTGATTCCTAAGATATCGATGTTCAGTCTTGCCATCTCATTTTTGACCACGTCAAGCTTACCTTGATTCATAGATCTTACATTCCAGGTTCCTATGCAGTATTGTTCTTTGCAGCATCGGACTTTCCTTTCACCATCAGACACATCCACAACTGAGCGTCCTTTCGGCTTTGGCCCAGCCGCTTCACTCTTTCTGGGGTTACTTGTACTTGCCCTCTGCTCTTCCTCAATACCATATTGGACACCTTCTGACCTGAGGGGCTCATCTTCCGGCGTCATATCTTTTAGCCTTTTGATACTGTCCATGGGGTTTTCTTGGCAAACATACTGGAGTGGGTTGCTATTTCCTTCTCCAGGTGGATCACTCTTGGTCTGAGTTCTCTGCTGTGGCCTGTCCGACTTGGGTGGCCCTTCACGGCATAGCCCACAGCTTCATTGAACTACGCAAGCCCCCTCGCCACGACAAGGCAGTGATCCATGAGGGGGGCTAGTATGATAGCCTTGTCTAATAGTTAAACTATGAAGTCTTGTCAGCATTTCTATCATTTTTGGTAGCAGGGAAGTTAAAAACTACTCTTTATCACACTGACAAAAGGGGAGGGAATTCCCTTCCTCCTAACATCAGTTGCTCCCTGGGTTCTAGGTCTAGTACACTAGAAGAAAAATGTAATGGAAAAAAAATGAGTGGAGCATAATTGTGCAAGGGCTAAATGGGACAGAAGCACATGTTCAACTGGTTGATCTAATTTTCATTACTATCATAGCATGGCTTCTGGTTTGAGTGAATCTGCATGCCTTCTCCACAAGTGTAGTGTCTAACAAAAATCACTTTCTAGCAAATCTACTTCCAGCGAAATTTTAAAGGCGCGGTAAGCTACAAGCTCAGCTAACTAGATGGTGAAGCTGAACAAGTCCTCTTCCCCTTTAGTTCGGGTCCATTAATAGCCACACAAATTACATACCAGTTTGGTCATGTGATGACTAATTCACACAGCCAAGTTGTCATGTTAAGAATGTGGATTAAGTACTGTTGCCATTAAGCTTCCTTTTTGAGGGGATTTCCCCCCACCTCCCTGTTAAGGGTGTGGGACCAGCTTCTGTCTGCTAGTCACAGGACATTAAGAAACAGAGTTTCTGGCCATTAGCGCCTCGAAGGACCAAAGCAGAAAGAGTTGGACCATGCCATCAAATCATACTTGCTGGGAAATGATAGATCCATAGAGAAAATAGGCCCCTCTCAATCAGATGATCAATGAGGACCTCTCAAGTGATTAATCAAAGTGAGTTTAGCCTAGGGTTGCCAGGTCTGGGTTGGAAAATACCTGGAGATTTTGGGGGTGGATCCAGGAGAGGGCGGGGTTTGGGGAGGGGAGGGGCCTCAGCATGATGCAATGCCATAGAGCCCACCCTTCAAAGCAGCCATTTTCTCCAGGGGAGCTGATCTCTGTCAGCTGGAGATCAGTTGTAAAAGTGGGAGATCTCCAGGCCCCACCTGGAGGCTGGCAAACCTAGTTTAGCCACAAAGGATCTTGCTGCATTAGCATTCTTGCTAATAAAGAACATGTTAATGTTTTCCAGTAATAGATGAGACAGACCAAATACTATAATATTGGAATTGTCCAGCACAAATTTCAACTCAGTGAAGTCAGTAATACTGCCTCCAGGCCCATCTTTTCTCTGTCCAGAGACTTCTCCTCTTTTTCTTATATGGTAAATTTCCTTGGACTGGAATCATCCCCTTTCCCGCCTATTGGTTAATCTGGTTGCCCACCTTTTTTCCACCTTCCAAGCATGGAAAGAAAATAAACTTTTTAAAACACTCAAGTCCCTGGCCCTGTAACTGGAGCCAGAGTCTTTCCTTTAATCTCAGTTCTTGAATGTTCCTTTTAAAATTACTGTTCGGTAATTCATAAACTTTCCACTGATGGACATTATATGCTTCACTTTTTGTTATCCTCTGTTGTGCTTTACTTGATCGTGCATGCTGGAGATTCTGCAGGTGAACTGGCTCCATACACTCCAGTTGCAGTCCTAGAGGCAGGGAGGGGCGGCCAAAAGGAAAGAGGGGGGTGGGAGTAATACAACAAAACACACAGAGAATCAACTTGAAGTAAAGCAGGCCACAGCTTTATTGATTACAGCAGATAGAGCATTGGCACAGCGTAGGGCACGGATCCATGCATCAGATGACCAGCCTGTTGGCTGATATGCCCATCCCCAGTCTGCCTGCTGGGGAACCCTGGAGTAGCAAGTTGGTGGTCCCACTAAGGCATGCTAGTGTTGGGTATTATTTCTGTTCTAAGAATAAGGCCCATTGTGGAAATAAATACAATGAGCTCTAGAAAGGGGCACTGGATAGGTGCCCCAGCCTTGGGCACTCAATGTCAATTTGCTCTGGCGACCTCAGCAGGGTATAATGACACAGAGTCCACTGTTTTCTCCAGGGGAACTAATCTCTGCCATCTGAAGAACACCTGGAGATTGGCAACAATGGCCCCCCAGGAGGAAATGGCTGGTTTGGAGGATAGTCTATGGCATTGTATCTGTCTGAGGTCCCACCCCTCCTCAAACCCCACCCTCTCCAGGCTCCACCCCTCAAAGCTCCAGGAATTTCCCAACTTGGAGGTGGCAACCCTATCTCCTTCCTAGTCAGCCATCAACCTACCTGAAGAGTGCCTGGTATCACAACTGAACTCCGAACAACAGATCTCTCTCCCCCTGGAAAAAAGAAGAGGAGGAGTAGGAGTAGATTGGATTTATACCCCACCCTTCACTCGGAGTCTCAGAGCGGTTTACAAACGTCCTTCCCTTCCCCTCCCCACAACAGACACCCTGTGAGGTAGGTGGGGCTGAGACAGCTCTGGCAGAAACTGCGCTTTTTCAAGAAAAGCTCTGAAAGAACTTGTGACTGACCCAAGGTCACCCAGCAGCTGCAAGTGGAGGAGTGGGGAATCAAACCCGGTTCTCTCAGATTAGAGTCCGCTTTGAAGGACTCTTTGAAGGATGCTTTGAAGTGTGGACTCTATGGAATTCTATTCAACTGAGGCCTCTCCCCTCCCCAAACTCTGGCTTCCATAGACTCCACCACAAAATCTCCAGGAATTTCCCAACTTGGAGCTGGCAAGCCTAGTTAGGACTGGTCCCAATGAATTCCCCACAAAGGCCAAAGTAGGCCTGGAAAGAGCCTCCTGCCCCTGCCTTTTTACTGACAGAACCAAGCTTGGTTGCCTAGCAACAGATATTGAGGGGAAAGTGAGCCCCACAGCAGAAGAAGAGAATGGGAGAGCTGGAGAGTGCCAATATGCTAGGGCTTTTATATATATAGGATGCTTGATTTTATTGTGACTGCTTCTATTTACTGATTTGTCAGGCCAACTGCTTGAATAAATATATTTTATTTCTGATAACAATCTTTATTTTTGATTTTACTCTATTTAAATTTCCAGTAATTCTACTAAACTCACAGAAGAGCTTTGCCACTTTGTCAGCACATCCCTTTATAGCCATCTGTGTGTGCCTGCCTAGATTAGAGGTGCACCTTAAAACAGGAACAGAACCTAATCCTGCAGCTTTGTGTCAGAAGGAAAGTTTCCTTCCTTATACTCAAGCTACCCTAGTGAGAATTTATGCTGAATTGGCAAGTGGGCCATGGCCACTTTCATGCATGAACCAATTATATGACACACGTCACCTGTGAGATTAAGTCTTATGGTTGTTTTGCAACATGCTCAGCTAGCCCATGCACCTTCTGTGTTGGCCAGCTTGGCATGTGATCAAGCAGTCATGAGTGTGTTTCATAGGATTTCACTATTAAAATGGAGAAAGTTCTTTCTACAAAGCATTATTTAATATAACAGCAATACATTTTTAATTATCCATGTGTTGGCTTAAAATAAAGGTGATGATAACATAAAATATTTTGTGAGGTCTGGAACTTGAGTCTAAGAATAAAATAAAGAAGGGATATAAATATATCTAGTTTAATTCTGTGAAAACAAGCAATACACACTTGAAGTCTTCTATGGTTTCTTCTTCTTTTAAATAGATTTTATTAGTTTTCTACAGATGAAAGAGACAGTAACTACAGACAGAAAGAAACTAACACACAACAAACATGGAGCATGTACTCATTATGACTACTGTCATTTCTTTTATGCACCTAGACCACTTTAACCATTTAAGGTGTAGAGCTTATATCTTAATAATTATGTTGTACATTTTTAAAGATATTCCTCAATCCATCTATAAACTCTTGACCAGGTCTTCTCAAAGATTTCTTCTTTTTTATCTTGTAATTGTAAAGTTAATTTGTCCATTTCTGCTGTTTCCAGTAATTTATAGATTATTTCTTCTTTTGATGGAACTTCTTCTTTTCTCCAGTACTTTGCATACAAAATCCTAGCCATAGTTATAACATGTATAATCATATAAGCATCTGGTTTCTTAAAATTCTCTGGAATGATATTGAATAAAAACAATTCTGGTACAAATGGAATAGTAATTTCTAGCATTTTTTGCAATATTTCATATATCCATATCCAATTTTTTTTGTTATGTTACAAGACTACCACATATGGAAAAAGGAACCAGTGTTTTGCTTACATTTCCAACATACATTTGACATATTTGGATAACATTTTGCTAAATTTTCTGGAGTCATATGCCATCTATAAAACATTTTATATATTTTTTCTTTATATGGTATAGCTTTTGTATATTTTATATTTGTTTTCCATACCTTAGTCCATTGGTCTAACTGTATGTTGTGCCCTATGTTTTGTGCCCATTTAATCATTGAAGATTTCACTGTTTCATCTTGCATTTTCATATCTAATAACAGAGTGTAAAATGACTTTATAAATTTTTCATCAATATACAATAAAAGTTTGATCCAATTCTATAAGCTTATCATGAAAACCAGTTGGTTTGTCCTTTGCATATCTAGAGTCAAGTTGCACCCTTTCCCACCAGTTCAAACAAATACCCTGTCTTTGGAGAGTATCTTGCGAGTTTAAGTTATTTTTCATATCTAAAAGATCTTCATATCTCCGTAGTTGATCTTTGGTAAATAAGGTGGGGTTTATAAAGGCCTCCAATGGTGAGACCCATTTAGGTATTTTTGTGTAAAACATATTTTTAACTTCTTCCCATATCTTCAGCAATGCTGCTCTTAGCATGTGTTGTTTAAAATATTTATGTATGTTGCTTTTTTCATACCATAGAAAGGCGTGCCAACCTAGTTTCAAGTTGTGACCTTCTAACTTTAACAGTCTTAGATTTTCCAGAGTAATCCACTCTCTCATCCATGCCAAGGCTGCTGCTTTGTAATAGAGATGCCAATCTGGTACTGCAAATCCTCCTCTTTCCTTTATATCCTGTAATACTTTCAGTTTTATTCCGGGTAAAAGTCTCACTGTCCAGTTTCCCTACTACTGCCTATCACAGCAAAAACATTTGTTCTCACACAGCAGGCGTTTTCTTGTCTTACTTCAGTTAACAGTTAATTCTAATAGCCCCAAATCTCTCACTGACAGACCCAAACACTTTGAGTCTTCTCTTCTCTTGCAAAGCAACATGACACCAAACTTATAATCCACCAAGGTATTTCTTCTTATTCCCCAGGGCCAAAGGTAGTGGCCCAAAATGCCATCATGACTCAACCAAAGCAGGAAGAGGAAAAAAACCTAGATGAACAGTTAATACGCCTTACCACAACCCCATCCTTTTATTCCAGTATAGGAATCAAAGACGAAGAGAGGACCATCAGCAGAGGTAAATCCAGTTATAGATGTCCAGGAAGAGGACCCAATACAGCTTAAATTTCAGTAAACCATCATATTCCTTGGTCTATATATTAGAGATGATGAAACTAATTCTGTATATCTAAAAAGAAAATCCAATATTATATTCCAATAGAGATCAGTAGCCCAAAAAAGAATTAAAAAACAAGAAAAATAAAGCCCATTATACATATTCCAAGGCAGGGAAAGAAAATAAGGTAGTTAAAAAAATCCTTAGTTTTACCAAATCCCAAAAGAGTTTAGAAGTCCCAAAAAAAATAGAAGAAAAAAGGGAAAATTCCACAAATAAGCAACCAAGTTATAATCCACTTATAGGAAAATTTCTTTTAAAAGTAAAAATCAAAGCAACCTTGCTGCTTGCCAAAATTCTCTATAGAAGAAAAAGTGGAAAGGAAGTTGGGAAGCTGCACTTTAAAAGGCTCTTCACCAGTCCTTGAATCAACAATCAAATGTCAAACAAGAAAAAAACAACACAATCTCTCCATAATTTGAGTGAAGTCCCAAGTTAAAATAAATCAACCAAACGCAGTCTTTCAGGTCCCAATAATAACCAATAATGTGAAGCCTGGGTTGCACTTCCAGGCTGCAGAGCCAGAAATGGGGGGGCCCTTCCACCCTTCCCTTCTTTCTCTTCACCCAGGACTTTTAAACTTTAAATGGACTAGTCTTAACAATCCAAAACAGCAGAAATAGATTCAGTGTTGTTCAACGACTCACAGTGCTCAGAGAGAGAGTTTTAAGATGAGATTATTTAGTTGGAGTATAGCTCCTGAAGCGGTGGATCACGTCTCAGCACTCGATGGCTGCCCACAAGTGCTCCCTCTCAGGTCCCTGCTTTGGGGCGATCTAGGGTCTACTCGTGTACCGCCGTACGCAAGAGCCCCTGGATCAAGGCCCCTGCCAGAAGTCTCCCTCTGGGAAGGCTCTATGGGGGTCCGGGAACCCCGGATCCCCCGCTGGGACCTGGAGGTTCGGTGGTTCCTCGGGAGCTCTCGATGGGTCACAAACCACAAACCCCTCTATGGCTTCTTCAAAGCCAGCAAGACATGTCATTTACTAGCTGTGTTGACTCTCTCATGTACAGCCCCTTCTCAAAGCAGGCAAGGAATGTCCTGTAGCTAGTAACCTCCAGCAGCGATAATTAACCCATCAATATCTCCTGATATTGCTCTTTGCTATTAGTCACATCAGTCTAGAGATAAAAAGTAATTTCCTTTATACATATGCTTGCGTGTGTGTGTGTGTGTGTGTGTGTGTGTGTAAGAGAGAGAGAGAGATGCCGTCAAGTCACATCCGACTTACAGTAACCCCTCCGGGGTTTTCAAGTGCACAGAAAAGTTTCAGCCACCAATTCCTACTGTCTGCAAACTCCTTTATGTTTCTGTTCACTTAATATGAGCATTATCTTAACCTGTTGGCATATAGGAGCAATTTACATGTTGAATTGGATCCTCCCTGTGTCTGGCATTTGTAATTTCAGTCTGTTTCCTCCATCCTTGCTGGTGTTAAATAATTAGAGACACAAAGACATTATCAGAGATGCACTGGCATCACAGAAGCAAGGACAGATGGGAGGTCTGGAGTTTCTCAAGAGGACTAGGAAGGCAGGCTCTTTAAAATGTGCAGCTTTATCTTGCTGTGATTTAAGCAGTTGCTGAGAGAGACAGCCCATAAAGCCAACAATTCAGTTTAGTTCCAGTAGCCAATTGATTGGTGGTGTTCCTCAAATGGAGATTCATGCAATAAACCAAACATTTTTCATCATTAGAGCAGCCTTTAAAGGGCCACAGCCAAGCAAAAGTGCAATGGAGAGGAACAAAAAGACAGAGCTGCTTCATGCCATATTGAGTGATGACAGCCTTGTGAACTAGTTGCCAGGCTGTAAACAGGAGTACCACTATATCCTCCTCTGCCAGTCAGGGTTGAAAGTGCCACCCCACACTATGTGGTACAATGGCAGAATGTCTTCACATCCCAGTTTCCAGTGATTTGGGATTTTTTTGTTTCTGTTGGTGGAAAGTGCCATCAAGTTACAGCTGACTTATAGTGATCCTGTAGGGTTTTCAAGGCAAGAGATTAACAGAGGCAGTTTGCCATTAACCTGCTTCTGCGTAGTAACCCTGGACTTCCTTGGTTGTCTCCCACCCAAGTACTAATCAGGGCCGACCCTGCTCAGCAGCCAAGATTGGGCAAGACAGGGCTAGCTTGAGCCATCCAATTCAGGGCCACTTCTATTGTATTGCTCTTAAATATAATTTCTTCACTTCACTTCTTATCTGGATTAGATAAGAAAACATCTTACAGAAGGATTTGAAAAGTCTATCGTATTTTATCCAGTTGTTTTTTATGTTTACCCACTGTGAGCCCTGAGATTCTTTGGAGAAAGGTGGGTATATAAATGTTTTTAATAAATAAAATATGTTTTGCCTTCAGCTGACTGTTGTTAAAGCAGTGTTGGCTCTGTGGTGAAGCCAACTGCTGTGACTGCACTGTGGGGCTGGAACAGCTAATCCTCCTTGCTCCCCCTTTAATACTAGTGAGATGCATGTCCTATAAAGGCTTCCAGAACGATCACAAGATTCTTTTCTTTTGTGAGAGAATGGACACAGTCATTGTGACCTTGGCAACAGGGAAACAAAAATGGTGACCAGTAAGAGTTCTGGAAGCCCTATAGAACATGTGTGGCTTGTCACACGGATACTATCGGGGGTGTGAGACGTACCTGGCGGATGATAGGGTTGTGGGGACATACGGTCGTTGTATTATTATAACATCTGTAGAACACCATCTTGATTTTAGTACTTGGAGAGAGCAGTGGAGCACCGATATTTTATTAATTGTATTGTTGTATATTGTATTGTATTTTTATACTGTTCTTATTGTTTTTATTAGACACTTGTGGCCCTGTTAGCCGCCCTGAGCCTCCGGGGAGGGCGGGATACAAATTTGAAGAATAAATAAATATAAATAAATAAATAAACAGGACTGGAGAAGCAAGAAGGCAAGAAGGATTAGCTGTTCCATCTCCTGGGCAGGGTGGAGGCAGCACAAAGGAACAAATCTTGGTTTCCATCAAACTCTGTTTTTCGGTTTCTTGCCGCTCTCCCATGACTAGTGATATCCTCCTGGAAAACCACAGGGGTTACACTGTTCCACTAACTATGATTTGTGGATTCAGGTATGTTAACAACATAATTGATATAAACCATGGTTAGCAGACAAGCTTAATTGTTTGTTCAGTGATGCACTCACTTATCCTTAGGGCAAGAAAGACCAAGGTAGAACAAGGAAATTGGGGCCACGAGAAATTTGTAAGATACATGAATGAGCCACCAAGTTAATAAATAGCTTTGCAAAAGAGGAAAAGAATACAAGATGATGCTTCCATCAGCATCTCCTCCAGGCTTGGGGTAGATAGCTTTTGTATTGATTGGAAAGAAGAGGATGACATCTTGCTTCCCAAGTCAAAACACAATAAACTGTACTGGTAAGAGTTAAATGCAAACAAGTTTTTATAGCCTGTAGCCAGTTGCATGGAACAGTATTTTGTTGCATTTGCAGATATTATATTGCTCCTCATCTTTAATACAAGCCACTGTACAGGGACTGCCTTTTCCACTTACCTTGATGCCATTGCAGTTCTAGATAACTTGTAGTTCTAGATGACTTGTTTTATAAAATGAACTGTTCATTATAATTAGTCCCCAGACAACTGAACTGCAAATGGGTGACTCACTTCTATAGCAACATGTTAAAATGTTACCAAGTGATGAGCAAGCAGGACAGAATGGAATTACTTTTTAATTTAATGGTTTCATAAAATCCACTTTAGACTTGATTCAGTGGTTATTGTTGTTGAGGCTGGTGTGTTTGAGAGTTGGCATAGGAGTCAACTATTTTAAAAACATAAGAACATAAGAGAAGCCAATGTTGGATCAGGTCAATGGCTCATCTAGTCCAACACTCTGTCACACAGTGGCCAAAACTACCAGGTGCCATCAGGAGGATCAGCAGTGGGGCCAGGACACTAGAAGCCCTCCCACTGTTGCCCCCCCCCCCCAAGCACCAAGAATACAGAGCATCACTTGCCCCAGCCTGATACCTTGTGGCTAATAGCCACTGATGGACTTCTGCTCCATATGCTTATCTAATTCCCTCTTGAAGCTGTCCATGCTTGTAGCCGCTGCTTGTAGCCTCCTGTGGCAGTGAATTCCATGTGTTAATCACTCTTTGGGTGAAGAAGTACGTCCTTTTATCTGTTCTAACCTGACTGCTCAGCAATTTCATGGAGTGCCCATGAGTTCTTGTATTGTGAGAAAGGGAGAAAAGTACTTCTTTCTCTACCTGCTCTATCCCATGCATAATCTTATAAACCTCAGTCATGTCACCCCTCAGCCGTCGTTTCTCCAAGCTAAAGAGCCCCAAGCGTTTTAACCTTTCTTCATAAGGAAAGTGCTCCAACCCTTTTATCATTCTGGTTGCCCTTTTCTGCACTTTTTCCAGTGCTATAATACCCTTTACACTGTACAATATCATTTGCTGTACACAGTACTCCAAATGAGATTGCACCATTGATTTATACAGCGGCATTATGATACTGGTTGATTTGTTATCAATTCCCTTCCTAATAATCCCCAGCATAGCGTTGACCTTTTTTATTGCAGTTGCACACTGTCTAGACATTTTCATTGAATTATCTACTACGAATCCAAGATCTCTCTCTTGGTCAGTCTCTGCCAGTTCGGACCCCATCAATGTGTATTTATATTTAGGATTTTTGGCTCCAATGTGCATCACTTGGCCACATTGAACCCCATTTGCCATGTTGATGCCCACTCGCCCATCCTTGACAGATCCCTTTAGAGTGTCTCTCAATCCTCCCTGGATCTCACCACCCTGAACAACTTCATGTCATCTGCAAATTTAGCCACTTCACTGCTTACTCCCAACTCCAAATCATTAATAAACTTACCACCCTTACCTCACTTATTAGTGTTTTTTGAGGGAGTGAACAAACATGTGGACAAGGGGGACCCAATAGATGTTGTTTACCTTGAGTTCCAGAAAGCTTTTGATAAAATTCCTCATCAAAGGCTCCTAAGTAAGCTCAATAGTCATGGGATAAAAGGACAAGTCCTCTTGTGGATCAAAAACTGGTTAATTAATAGGATTGTCAGAGAAGCTGCTTCATGGGATTCCCTAGGGCTGTCTCATCATCATCCACTGAATCCTTAAAAGCATTGTCTCCATCCTTAGACAAATCTGATCCTGAATGTAAGACTACTACCAGAGCATCCAGAAGACGAACCTGAAGTCTTCCATGTTGCCTGCTGGAAGGGTGAAGACTCTTTTAAATGTCTGTAATAAAGTACCATTGTCTGGAACTGCCCATACTGCCTTTAGCATGTAAAGAAAGAATTCAGGGATCTCACAGTGGGCTAGGACCGCGCAAATGCCATAGGGAAACGCATCACAGACCAGGACCACAGGCAGGGTCTCATCAAAGTGCGCTAAAACGTTATTAGAAATCAGCAGCGCCTTGACACCTTTGAAAGCAGCCACCTGGAATGGTCCTGGAATTTCTTTACGATGTCCTTGAAGGTGGACTTGGAGAGCTTTGTGGGAGCAAGCAAGTTGTGAGCAAGCTGGGCCACAAGAGCTGATTAAGAGAACTTGCTTCTTTCCTTCGTCGGTGATGTCGTAAAACTTCAAGATGGAGTTGAGTCCCTCAACCCAAGCATCCCAGTGATGCAGTTTGGTCAGGTCAAATGGAGGGACCAGCTCTGATCCCGGAGCAACTGCCATTGTGCTGCATGGAGGTAGAGGAGGAGGTGGAGCCAGAGGGGTAGAAGGCGCGGTGGTCACTTGATCTTCTCCCTGGTTCATCGGCGGTCACCTCGGTTGTCCTCGGGATGCCTCCATGGCCCGACCAGCTCAGCGGGATCCCATCCTCATCGCCATTGTTGTGTAGTGGGTTTGACACATCGAATGATGAGGAAACGGTGATATTCAGCTCATGTTTACTAGCACACAACATAACATAACATTACCGGCCAGAGGCCCAACTATATACAGTCTCTGTGGACCACCCACAGGTTCCATTGGTGGGTTTAAACTTCCCGCCAAGGTTCCCATTGGTGACCGCTGGAGGTTTCAGGATCCTAGTCCCTATTGTTCCTAGTGATCCAAGCTCCTGTAAAATACGCTGTCACCTAGTGGCGGTCAGCAGACATAACCATCACACTAAAGGCCCTTCTAATTCAGTATTAACAATGGCCCAGGTGGATGAAGGCAGCTCCCCTCCCATATCATGTTTAGAGGTAAACTGCCTTGAGATATGGAGGTTTTATTACCAATTAAAGCTATTGGCCATGAAATTCCCTATTGTGTTTTAAAACCATCTCTAATCCTTAAAAAAACCATTTTGTATCTTTCAGACACAGTGTTTAAATACTCAAAGGGTATGGGTCTCTAAAATACATCATAAACCCCTAAGCTGCCTCCTATTCCATTAGAGCCACTATGGTTTACAACAAGGAGCCTCATTATACCCCAGAAAATGCTGTTGCTCTCTATGGTATGACCCCTTGACACTTGAGAAATTTTGATTTGCTACTACAAAATAACACAAAATAACATGGCTACACATCTGAAACAAGGAACCTCTTAGATATAAACTGGGAAAGACTATATTCCTTAGTACTGAAACTTTTTTTCCTTCTTGGAGGACACCTTCAGTTGGGTTCTTCTGGAAGCAATGTAATATATTGGGATGCAGTAAGTGTAAGCAATAAGTTTGTAATGTTTTATATCTTAACTACTATAAATTCTTCTGCCATATTTTCCTTCAGTGGGGGAAGTAATCCAAACTGGTTAAGTCACGCCTTCTCTTGCTCCAGGCAGGGCTATGCAAATTTTTCTAGACACTATTGGCTCAGAGCGAGGCTGACTCTCCAGTTTCAATAGCCCTGCAGGATGCTTGAGCCTCGCTCTGTTTTCTTAGAGACTCGGGGGTGGGTGGGTGTATTTTTCATAGATCCGTGTGTGTGTGTGTGTATGTGAGAGGGTGCGTTCAGACGGGCCGTTTAGTCCACTTTCGGCACGCTTCAGTAACGGATTTTATATCCATGTTCACACACCCAACACCTGCGCACCGTCCTCAGCTGTCGCTTTCCAGCTCAAACCAGGTCCCCAAGTGGTGTTTTCCTGATTCTCCGGTTCTAGCTGCACTTTTCTGATGTCTGTTTGCTCCTGTGGTGTCGAGCCACTTCCGCTCGGAAGCCCAAGACTTCTGCTCTTCGCCCGGCATTTTATTTTAGCGTCACCGGTATGCACACAGGTGGTGCTCTGCTCCCGCGTTATTAAAAACAATGTTTAAACGGTGCCTAGTTTTGTTGGTTAGATGAGTTTGGGATCTCATGGAGGCCGTTAAAACAACAACAACACAACATACCTTACTGGTGATATCTGCATAGGCAAAAACATCAGGGAAAAAATCTGCAGGAGGTCATGCAGCATTTTGGGGTTGCTGATAGCCGGAGGCAGCAAAGAGGCAGCTTGAGCTAGTGCTGGGGGTGGGAATGGGATATCCCCTCTCCCATGGAGTCCTCAACCCCCTCTTGTAAAAGCCAAATTGTAGTATAACCATACTCGTGATGTACACAGTTTTAAAAGACAATCCTTTACATTCAAGTTATTAAAAATAGTAAGCACAGAGATCGAAGTGAAGAAAATTAGCTTTAATGTAAATTAGAAAATGACTTGTAAGAGCTTTGTTCAAATGGTTAATTCTGTACAATTTACAGTGTTATGTACAAACTTTATAGTAAAATACAGTACACTCTTCCTGAGTTTTGTACATGATTTTAAAAAGATTCCCACTAATTCTTTGATAGAAATACTATAAGTGTGCTAGTGTTTGGTTTACTTTGGGTAATATTGGCAAAACAAACAAGGTAATGATTGCCAATACGTCTTAAAATAATTCATAGTTGATGCAATAAACATATCGACCTTGATCCTAAAATATGATCCGTTCTTTAAAAAGTACCATTGTATTTTGTTACTTAGTTGCAACTGCATATAATCTCGCTTTCCTCTATAATTAATATGCATCTGAATGCTTGTGGTCCATGGCAATTTGACCAAATGGAGATTATGAAATGAGCGTGACAGATAAGATGCCTTACGTAGAGGCACTGTGCATCAAAGCTTAACCCTCTTCTGAACAATATATGCAGATGTCTGCTTAGCGTGATAAATATGGAGACACTAATTTATTGAATAGATGGTAATTCGTAAGCAGTAATAAGGCCACAGTGCTGCAATTCACACACACACACACACACACACACATGTGCTTAACTTTCTAAATATAAATCCACCAAATAAGTGCATGACTAGAGTCTCATTGTAAAGCTGTAGCAGCTTTAGAATTAATAAGAAATTAAAGGTCATCAATAATACTTTAAAACACAGCTGCATCTTAGATAGTAATTCTACACTATTGTCTATAAAAACATGTAATGATTTTTCCTTTAATGGTGTCATTTGCTGACACAAATTACGATATTGCAGTAATTAATGTTTTAAAATTATAATTAAAATGTGATAATACCATCAGGATTTTTAACAAGTATTGCAGCCTAATATTTAAGACTGAAAGGTAATTTGAACGCATCTGAGGCAACACTCCTTTTGTGGCAACTCAGGTGTCCCTTGGAATGGAAAAACCATGCCATGTATCCTTGCAGTGCTCTCAGTGCAGCTAGTTATACATTCTGTGCCATTAACTGCAATAAGAGAAAGGGAGAATTTTCATGGCATTCATCGCACTCCATGGGAGCCAACAATGAATATGCACTGAACAATTCTTTCAGATTTTTTCTGGGGCAGCTCTCGTGCTAATCTTGACACTGCTCTATTTGCACACTGAGAGCAGCTACACCAAAAGCAAGAAAGCCAGATGTACATATGGTTCTGGGCACACATGTGCTGGTGGATGATTGGCATTATTTTCTTTCCATTCATTTGTGCTACCATCCAAGTGTCACATAAATAATGTAATACTGTTTGAGAGTTTACACATCTAATTTTGTTGCATTTTACTCACAACATTATTGTGTGTTGAGAAAGAAAAATGGAGAAGGTAACATTATAGTTCTGTTTTCTTTTTAAAAATAAAAGTGTATGTCCTACTCAAGCAAGAGGCATCTCTTCTGGACTGTGAACTATGAATGCAAATAGGTGCTGCATTCTACTTTCCACACTGAATACCCTTGGCTTTAAGCACAATAGGGGAGCCAACCATCTGATCAGTTAGTATGCAAGCACAAGTACATGCATATACTCCTCGGAAGTGGTGGCATAATGTGCCAGTTTGCAAAATGGTGATGTTGGAAACAAATCTTCCATAATGAAAACAGTGAGAAATGGAAAGGGACTTATTCTAGTGTTATCAAAGTGCTTAGGATTAAAAAAATTCACAGAAAGTTGGTCTTTAATTGAATACTTGAACTTTTCCCAGGAGTCTTTGCATGCTTAGATGTTGCCTTGTCTTTGATGCTTTCCTGATTGCCCTTCACAGCCAATTCAAGCCTCGCCTTCATTGGTGGAGAAGAAGCCATTAGTTTTTTAAAGACTGAGGAATACTGTGGGCCAATCTGCATCAGATACTGCAAAGCAAACTCGTGTAGATTCCGTGCTGAACTTGTGGCTGATCCAAGGGCATTCTCATCCAAGAGAAATGAAATCAGCATGGGTAGAAAACAAGCCACTAGGTCAGTACCTGTGAAAAATAGTTTGTGAATATTGTTTAATGCTACTAATTTCACAAATAGAAGTACTTCAACTGTATTACGATTTCAACTGCTTATAGAAGGCCTTATTATTCTGCTACACCTTTCCCAGGCTAGTCCTGGTTGGGTGTGTGCAAGGGAGGAATCTGCACTAGAGCACTGTGGATTAGTCTGAAGAAGCCAACAACTCCAGAATACAATGGCCGGTTTTATATGTTCAAGTTGCATTTATATTAAGAAGTTGCTTCAATTAAAAATGTCTTAACAAAGTGCTTTTAGCTGTTCCAAAGTGAACAAAAATTACTGGCGCAACCCAAAATGCAAACCGGTGCTCCTTTTATTATATTTTACTTTGGCAGCAGTCCACAGCCTAGTGAACATGAAACACTTTATTTAACCCAATCAAACTGAACTGGTAAATCCAAATATACTACCTGAATTTGGTCATGTCCTTCAAATTACAGTCCTAAGGGTTGGATCAAGACTAAATATTCCATCGGCACAATCCCCACTTAGGGATGTGCATTCAGATTTCCCAAAACCAAATTTATTTATTTCTTTATCGGTATTTTTTAAAGCCGAATGCAAATTCAGTTTCCCGAATTTGTTCAGCTTTTTCGGCTTTCGAGTAGCTGAAAACCAACTTTCCTTGGGCTGCTGCTTCCCTAGTCAATTTCACTCCCAGCCAGTCAGTTGTGGGAGTGAAACTGACCAGGGAAAGCCTCTACCTTCCCTCCTCCAGCTGCCCCAGGGCTGCTGGAGAAGCACAGGCAGAGAGTCCAGCCATGTTTAAATGCCTTTCTTTCCCTCTCCCAGTTCAGGGAGGGAAAGAAAGGCATCTAGACATGCCTGGGTTCCCTGCCTGCACTTCTCCAGGGGCCCCCATGGTTGCGGTGGAGGGGCCCCATGGCTGCGGTGGAGGGACCCCATGGCTGCGGTGGAGGGGCTGGGAAAGCACAGGGCAAGCATGGAAGCCTTGGAGGCTGCTAGGATGTATCTGGATCAGTCCTTTCTGCTCTTAAAAAAGATACTGTCAGATATGCCAGCCAGCTAAATGTTCAACATTAGGTAGATGCCCCTCCCCCATACTACAGCACTCAGGAGAGTGATCTGTCTGTAAAAGGTTTTCTCCTCACACTCTGTTCAGATCACCCTTGCTCGTTCAAGCCACTAGATTTTTTTAATAAGTCAAACATGACAGTATATGAAGCTGCCTTACACGGAGTCAGACCTTTGGTTTATCAAGATCAGCGCTGTCTACACTGACTGGCCATGGCTTTCCATGATCTCAGGAAGGGGTCTTGCTCATCACCTACTGGGGAGGTGCTGTGGCTCAGTGGAAGAGCCTCTGCTTGGCATGCAGAAGGTCACAAATTTAACCATGGCATCTTCTGTTAAAAGGGCCCAGCAGTAAGTTATATGAAAGACCTCTGAGAGCATGGAGAGCTGATGCTAGTTTGAGTAGTACTGACCTTGATGGAGCAAGGGTCTGATTCAATATAAAACAGCTTCACATGTGTTCACATGTGTACTGCTTGGTACTTTTTAACGGGAGATACATGGGATTGAATCTGGGACCTTCTGCATACCACTGAGCCAAGCACCACTCTGAACAATTAGCAACAATATGATGAGTACTGAACATACTTTCACATGTGATTCTTTAACTTAAATCAGCATAAATATGTACTTAAAATGGGCAATTAGTTATTTGATTAATCAGACAAGTTGATGCTTTTAGCCCTGTGAATGGTACTTACGATGTTCTTCCTTGGCAACAGCTATAACAGCAGCCACCACTTTTATTCCTTCCTGAATAACTTGGAGTTCAGCAGCATTCTCAGGTTTAGATTTCTCTGCTTCTTGCAGTTTGCCCACAATTGATGATACTAATGAGTGAATGTAAGGATATGAGATAGCTGGGTTCGGATACTGAAAGATGGTAAGAAGCAGCTGGTAACATTTAAGCTGTACCTAAAAAGAACAAGGAAAATCCAGGTTCACAGAGCAAAGTTCACATTTTAAAATTACATGTGTGTGTTTGGGTTAAGGACTTGGCTTTAAGGTTTTAATCTGCCATGCATGACCAAAGAACTGCCAATTCCGACCTGCATGCGTGTATTAAGTGCAGTTTATCAGAGACAAAAGATT
>NW_015168655.1:109509-184867 GCF_001447785.1 Gekko japonicus
AGAGAAGACTATAAGGAAGAAGAGGGAAACAATTCATGTTACTTGCGTATCATAATATGTGCTTTTACCCTTTCTTCATTGTAAGCTGCGCTGTGTACAGTGTTTGAAACCCATTCCATGCCTGTCTCTTTCTGGAATGGTTTAAAGCTTGGTTTTTGGAAGTATCTATAACAGTCCTACTCTCAACACACCCTGTTCACTATAACTGCTACAGAATCTACTTGTTCCAGTCAGAAGCATCTGACTGCTACTCCAGTGATTTATTTGCTTCATTTGTACCCCACCTTTCTCCCCAATGGGGAGAAAGTGGCTTACATCATTCTGGATACCTTCTATCTAGGCCTGGGGGGCACTGTGCGCCCAAAATCATGGCCAGAAATGCTGGGATATGTACAAAGTAAAATGGGGGGTCCCTGTTACTGGTGCAGCTGCTGCTACAGTGCAACAGCAATGGAGCTTCCACATGGCAAGTTTACCTGCAGGTTCCCTGCCCCAGTCCCACAGCAGTGGCCATCCTTCCTCCCCTGGGCCACTGGAGCCTTAATTGGCAATTGAAAATTGTTATATTGGTAACAATATGTTTAGCCAGTCTTCTGAATTCCCAGCTTTCATTTTTTTAAAAAGCAAGTTTCTAGCTCCATCTGTTGTAGAGAAATGCCTTCCCCCTTGTGTCTCAGCAATGGAAAGGGCTAGAGACTTGCTTTTTAAATGGAAGTTGGGACTCTCTAGGGAACATGCTAAATATAGGGCAATGTATTATTATACTGATATAAAATATTCATTTGCTGGTTTAAAATAAAATAGTGGTGGGGGAACAGCTGCTGCAAGGACAGGGTCAGGGAAAGTGGCTGCCAAGTGGTCAGGAAAATCCAAACTTTTCCACTCACAGAGTGGCCACTGAAGCTCTACTGCAGTCTTTCCTAAAACTGGGCTGCGAACCAGCTTTGAGAAAGACAAGCCAGAAGTTAGGGAAACCCCAGGAGGTGCACAAACACACCATGATTCTGTTGGGAAGGAGGGAAAAAGTCCACTCTGCAACAACATGGAACCCGGGGCAGATAATCTGTGTGAAAATAGGTTAATAATGTCCCTGTGAACTTTTTCTAAGTCTCAGAAGGTGTTAGTCTGCAATAGAACAGTTAGATTTTAACCCAGTAGCACCATGTTCAGGGTGGTAAAAACCAGTGAGGATTGTGAGGCACTCCAAAGGGATCTGTCAAGGATGGGCGAGTGGGCGTCAACATGGCAAATGGGGTTCAATATAGCCAAGTGCAAGGTGATGCACATTGGAGCCAAAAATCCTAAATATAAATACACATTGATGGGGTCTGAACTGGCAGAGACTGATCAAGAGAGAGATCTTGGAGTTGTAGTGGATAACTCACTGAAAATGTCGAGACAGTGTGTGACTGCAATAAAGAAGGTCAATGCTATGCTGGGGATTATTAGGAAGGGTATTGAAAACAGATCAGCCAATATAATAATGCCCCTATATAAATCAATGGTGAGACCTCATTTGGAATACTGTGTGCAGTTCTGGGCACCACACCTTAAAAAGTATATTATAGCTTTGGAAAAAGTGCAGAAAAGGGCAACTCGAATGATAAAAGGGTTGGAACACTTTCCCTATGAGGAAAGGTTAAAGCGCTTAGGGCTCTTTAGCTTGGAGAAAAGACGACTGAGGGGTGACATGATCGAGGTTTATAAGATTATGCATGGGAAAGAGCAGGTAGAGAAAGAGGTACTTTTTTCCCTTTCTCACAATACAAGAACTCGTGGGCACTCCATGAGACTGCAGAGCGGTCGGGTTAGAACGGATAAAAGGAAGTACTTCTTCACCCAAAGAGTGATTAACACATGGAATTCACTGCCACAGGAAGTGGTGGCGGCTACAAGCATGGACGGCTTCAAAAGAGAGTTAGATAAGCATATGGAGCAGAGGTCCATCAGTGGATATTAGCCACAAGGTATAGATAGGGGCTCTGGGGCAAGTGATGCTCTGTCTTCTTGGTGCTTGGGGGGGTCAACAGTGGGAGGGCTTCTAATGTCCTGGTCCCACTGCTGGACCTCCTGATGGCACTGGTATTTCTGGCCACTGCGTGACACAGAGTGTTGGACTGGATGGGCCTTTGGCCTGATCCAACATTGGCGTCTCTTATGTTCTTATGTTCTTACGTTCATAGAGACCAACAAGAATTTCAGGGTGTTAGCTTCCGAGAGTCAAAGTTCCCTTCATCAGACACTGGAGAGGTTTACAGAGACTCAAATCTAACTACTCTTCTAAGTCTGTTCTCTCTGCCAGATTAACTGCAGGCAATTGTGGGATGCAGCACAATCAACAGCTACTTACTGAATGGAAAATTAAATAACTGGGGGCTTGCAGGGACAGTAAAGTGCAGAAGGAAGACATACTGCATCTGGCAGAAATAAAACTCAGAGCAGAGATTCTATGTTGCTTTAAAAGCAGAAAAGGTTAAGGCAAAACACACAGACATACCCAGACAACCTTTTTCTTCCACTTATCAAAGCACAAGGACTTGCTTGCTTAGATAACTTAGTGTTAACAAATGTGGAAAAATTAATTGCTGCGCAGGATGTTTTAAAGGACACTATAATAAAATCACAGAGCACATCCCTGCTAATTGTTGTCACATGGTTATAAAAACTACAAATCAAAAGAGCTTTAAGACAAAATAACATCTTTGAATTCAGTTCAGTGGAATATCTAAACATATGGCAAGGGTAGCAAATTTCTGTTTTCTAAACAAATTTAAGAAATATATAGTACTTACAATAGGATCTTTTGATTCCAGTGCTAATTTAAATTTTTCAGTGCAAGACATCTGAAGGCACTCCATGGTAGTTACTTCTGGACTTGTAGACAAAATAAATATTGTAATTGCAGTAAGCAGACTTCCTTCATCCAATTCTTGATGAGGACCTTCTACCAATAAACAAAGAAAACAATCTTAGATTTGTGTTTTAAAACAGAAGTTTTTAACCCATTCTGGATATTTACATGGAATGCTATCGATGTTCTCCTCATGCTGAAGTAGTCACCAAATAGCATAGCTTACAGTATAATCATGATGTATGTGTGTGACAAGCTCCACTGAGACAATGTGATGTGAATGAGGGGACTAAGCTGATAAAAGAAATCAAGCAGGAACTAAAGGAGCAAAAGACAACAGTGGTCCTGTCCTACAATATATATATATTAAAAGTCTGATTCCTGCCTGGGGGCATGTTACCAGGTCCAACATTTTAGGTGTCAGTGGTTAACAGGCCACTTGTTTTTGCACCCTGACAGTGGGTTAGTTAGTTAGTTTACCTTTATTGGCATTATAAAAGGGAGAACATTACGACAAATACATAAAAGGATTGAATATAGAATAAATCACATATTAAAATGTCCCAAAATAACAGTATATTACTTCGTATAAGAACAGCAGCATATTAAAACTTAGCCACAGAATCAGTTATGTTGTCATCAGTGTTGTTAAGCAGAAAAAACTATTGATATGTATCAGGAAAATCCATACTGCTGGATAAAATTGAGGATAAAATACTTTGTCTAATATTATTATAATAAGGACACTCTAACAACACATAAGGCACTGTTTCAATAGTTCCATTTAAACAAGGGCTATGTCTATTAGTAAGGGGTATACGCTAAAATCTTCCAGTTAAAATCGCTGTAGATAAAACATTACGCCTAGCAAGAAAAAAATTCTACAAAATTTTGGAGTCTGTGGTTGGTAGATGCAACTAGGAAGAAGTCCTACAGTGGGAAATATCCCACAGCTAAGGAGAGAGCAGGTCTTATTGGCTGCATTGTACAGATTGGATAGCTCTACCTCCAATAATCTGTTCCTTATTTTTTGAAATGCCTCCGTTTCTGAAAGTAAAAGGAGAACAGTGGGTTAGATCCCACCAGAGAAGAGTTCATGGAAAGGGCTGGCAAAGTCGATCTGTCTTCTTTCTGAAGAAACCTGCTGCTTGTCCTGGAACTCCTCTCTAAGGATCTATGAAAGCAAGCCATGAATAGAAGAAAGAAAAAGAGCTAATTTTTTATTCCTCATCATTACTGCAGCACTCCATCCACTGGGGCTCATTTTGCTTGCAAGACTCCACCAATCCTCAGAGGAGTTTCATGAAAATGATGGGCAGCTTGGAGAAGGAGACGATGAGGAAAGATGCCCTCCGTTGACTCTATGAACTCTTCTCAGCTAGATTCAACCCATTATGTAAGCACATTTTATCTTTCTTAACACCTTCAGTTACCTGAATCCCAAAAGTCAAGAATAGTAACCAAAGCACTACGGAGTAATTCATTCCAAGCGGTCCGGCTCTTCTCTGCCCGAGCCATGGGAGAAGACAGAACTCCTTTAAGAGCTTGCAATGATGCAGCTGCAGTCAAGGATAACTGGCGACTGGGTAATTTCACAGCAGTCTCTCTAAGGACTCCAATAATCAGATACAAGATAGTAGGAAGAACAGCAATGCTTCCTGTAGATCAGGATAAAGACATGAAAAAATAATCACTATTAATGATCAGTATTAAGAAGAGACAGCTAAATAAAACAAATACATCCATGTTTGGGAAGTGTTTGATCAATGTCTATGGTATAATCTCATTACTTAACCCTTGGAGGAAGAATGGTGTGCTTTATTGGATGAGTAAATGGAAGTCTCTGTTTCTATGCTGCAAATCTATTTAATTATCGCTTTTATAGATTAAGCATTTACAACATTATAGTATTGTACTAGTATAGTATGGTACCAGTATAGGCACAATATTACATTATTAAAAGAATGGGATCTTGTCTAAAAGCTTACAATTTAATAACCACACATTAAGGGGAGGAGGAAAAAAAAGGCGAGAATAAGGCTAATGAACAAGAACCTAATTTCAACCATTGACATTTTAACAAAATTCTGGCAATTAACCTGCACACACATGCATGAACACAAAACCTGATCGCAACGCTGGTCTACTTGGACAAGCAGTGTAATCTCAGAGTAATAATCCTATGCAAATTTGCAGCTCTGATAATTTACTTATGCAAACAGATCGCTCAAGTCAGTCATTTTAAAAAATACATTGTCTGCTGGTGTATGGGAAGAATCAACTCTCTTCCCATTGCCTTGATTAGGCAGGGGGGAGGGGGGGAAGAGCTTGGTCTTGTGGAACTCACGGCCACCAGATACAGCATCAAGGTCTCGCTCGGTGTATTCATGTGTGGAAGGGGAGAGGCCTGCTCACGGCTGTGGTGGAGCCTCCAGTGGCAGAAGCAGCATACCTCTGAGAGGGCGGATCCCGGGCAAGGATTAGTGAGAGGAGGGGCTGTTCTGTGGGGCGCCCGCTGGGCTGCTCTGGGCGACGGAGCGCTGGACTGTACAGACCTTTCAGAGGTCCTTGTTCTTTGCATTCCTCTGTGCAATGGTTCAGCTGTGGTGGCGGGAAAGAAGGGAGCCTCCTGGGCGATGAGCAGCTCGCCTCTGGATGGCCGGGGGGGAGGAGAGGGTGGGCGGGTGAGTGGGTATCCCAGGGAAGGAACTGCTGCTGAAGAGAAAACAACTTGGGCTGGCAATGCTACGACAGCCCCCCCCCCCCCCGGCTGACAGTAGCCTAGGAGAAAGGAGCAGCCATGTTATAGGCTTGCCAACCTAAGCCTGCTTTGGTGGGGAGGGTGAGGTATAAATTAAATAAACCTCCTGTTGGGGCCTGGATGTTTCCCAGAATTAACAGCTATTTTTGAGGCTACAGAAATCAGTAGGGGAGAGGCCATGGCTCACTAACAGAGCTGTGCTGACGCCCAGACTGAGACATGGTGAAAGGAGGGTGCAGCTTGCTGGACCTATTGTAATTTTTTGGGGGGGGCTTGGCACAATGCTGGAGGCAGCTGAGAGTCACCATGAAGGAGAAGAGCTGGTGAGTGAGTTTAAGAATGGGCTGTATGCATCCGGGGGAGGGGAGGAGCCATGCCTCAGTAGCACAGCATCTGCTTGGCATGCAGAAGGTCCCAGGTTCAATCCCCAGCAATGCTCCCTCTAAGCTATGGAGTCTTGTGAGTTACTGGCATTAAACTTGTGAGCGATTTGGCTACTGCATAAATTAGTTTGTTCTGCAGCCATCCTTCCTGAGTTAAGAAAAATGTGTGAGCCAGAGGTTAAAAAACTGTGAACTAGCTCACACTAACTCATCTTAGGGGGAACACTGATCCCCAGCATCTCCAGGTAAAATGACCAGGCAGTAGGTGACATGAGAGACCTCTGCCTTGAGACCCTGGAGAGTCACTGCCAGTCTGAGCACACAATACTGACCTTGATGGACAAATGGTCCGATTCAGTAAATGGTATCTTCATGTGCGCCCATGGGGAGATGGAGGATTTGGTTGTATGGGAACCTGGGAGGTGGCTGAGGCAGAGGAAAAGGAGGAGTTGGTTTTGTACCCCACCCTTCTCTACCCAAAGGAGTCTTGGAGCAGCTTACAATCACCTTCCCTTCCTCTCCCCACAACAGTCACCCAGTGAGGTAGGTGGGGCTGAGAGAGCTCTGGGAGAACTGTGACTGACCCAAGATCACCCAGCTGGCTTCATGTGGAAAAGTGGGGAATCGAACCTGGTTCTCCAGATTAGAGTCTGCTACTCTTAACCACTACATCAAGATGAAGAAGGATAAGTTTGCCTATGGCTGTCTTCGTGCAAAGGTGGAAGCTTGTGGGAAAGAGGTGTAGTGATGGTGTGAGTAGAGAGAAGCAGGGGGATTAAAGTTTTACAAAATTATGCATGAGATGGAGAAGGCAGAGAAAGAAGTACTTCTCCTTTTCTCACAATACAAGAACTCATGGGCTCTCCATGAAATTAAGGAGCAGTAATCTTAGAAGAGATCAAACAAAGTCCTTCTTCATCCAAAGAGTCATTCACACGCTCCTGTCCGGTTTTCGGTGCTTCAGCGATGGCCGCGTCTCTCTGCTCCTCCAAGAGACATGTGCCATGAATCAGGGATTAGGAGGGAGCACGATTGTGCGCACTCCCCCATGAAGCCCATAGGCAATGGGCTCCTAGCCAGGGGGCTTTGGAGAGCTCTACCTCCGGCCGACAGCCGGCACAGGGGGGCTACTCTCTGCCTCGAAGGTCCTGCCCTGATTCCCAGTATTGGGTTCGATGCGACCACCGGGACAAGCGTATGAAGGTTTGGCAATTCTAATCTGCCTAGCGAGATCCCTGTTGGATCGTTTTGAAGATGGATGAGTGAGTCTAAGTTAAAGCGAGACACTGGAGCTCTGTTGTGAAGCCCCCACAGACTAAAGCAGGAAGGGGGAGGGGACGCCCTACCCCCTCAAGCGATTGAATGAAGCGGGACTGGGGAGCTGAGCTAACAGTAGCAATGGATTACAGTAGAAGGACTGGATCAGAGAACTTTTCCAATATAAGCGTTTACAGACGTTTGAGACTTTGGCAACTTTAATCGGTAAATGTAAACAACCCTCCAAAATGGCAATTGAAGATTTTGAGGAAGGTGGGACCAAAGCTTCTCACAGGAAGAAGAAAAAGCATGTAGACTCTTCCAACAGCTTAAAATCATGTGCCATCTGCAGGCTAACGTGGGATGTTCGATGGGAACGGCTCTCTGCGTGGCGGTACTTTTAAAAGGGCAGTGTTTATATTAAGAAACGGTGAATCCTTGATTATAGACAAAATTGAGACCGTGATTAGCTTATAATGGATGGTGGCAAGCAGATTAGAAAGCGATTACAAAGGATTTACTACCGTTGTTCCATAAAGTCTGCATGCAAAGTGAATGACCGGTCTCTCTAACCAGAGTGTGTATGAAGCAACAAGAGAGTGAAAGTCCTGGAAAAAGGAAAGCGACACTAATAGGACAGAGCCTGTTTCATTAATGCTGTTTAAAAAAGAAGAATTAACAGAGAAGGAAGAGGATCAACTGATATGACTGTATGGACTGAGAGAATCTTGGCTCCACAATGTTGTGTTTGTGGGGAGGGAGGGAAAGCATAATGGGAGATCTTAATTAGCTTTGGAATTACTCTCTCTCTAGACAGACAAGCTGGATACTAATTGAAGCGATGATCAAGGAAACTCCTCAGGTCGGAAGTTAATTGTGAAGAGTGACAACTTTTTATTTTTATAAGCATATATAACCTTCTACACTTGGGCTTTTAGTGCCTTCTTTTCTGTCTCCCATAGTCTTAGTCTTCCCCTCCCTTTTTTCGTTATAGTTATGTAGTTGTTTTAGAAATGCAAATTAAAAAAAATCCCCTTTGGGGGGCAAAAAACAACAACAACAAAAAACAAAGAGTCATTCACACATGAAATTCACTGCCACAGGAAGTGGCAGCGGCTACAAGCTGAGACAGCTTCAAGAGAATTAGATAAATATATAGGGGAAAGCTCATCCCCTGCCACAAATTTGGTTCGTCTTTAAGGTGCTGTTGGTTTCTACTTGCTACAGAGACTAACATGGCTACCCATCTTGATATATTCACCACAAGGTACAGATGGAACACTCTGTCTGGGGCAGTGATGCTCTGTCTTCTTGGTGCTTGGGTGGCGCAAGAGTGGGAGGGCTTCTGGAGTTCTTGCCCTGCTGGTGGACCTCCTGATGGCCCCTGCGTTTTGGCCACTGTGTGACACAGAGTGTTGGGCTGGATGGGCCACTGGCCTGATCCAACATGGCTTCTCTCTTATGTTCTCTCTTATATATATTAATTTTAAAGACCAAGGACAACTTGAAACATCTTGCCTCAATGTATTCTGGAAATATAATAGCAAAAGTCATTTATCTCCCCAATACTTAGGAGTGTTCCCCTGTTAAAATTTGTAGATGTATGTATATAGAGACTGGACCCTACCTTCTGGTGAGCAGACTGCAGGAACATCCGAGAGGATAGCTAATGCTGCTGATACCAGTTTACTTCCATTCTCTGATAACAACTGAGGTTTTCCAGCTGTAATTCCAGGACTACCTGTTATTTTAGGGTTAAGCTGAGGCAACTGCCTAACAAGAATGCACACACACATCTCAAGCGTTGCAAAGACTAAGGACTTTCCAGGAATCAAGCCTCCTGTGTCTTTGCCTTCTCCAAACTCTGGCAATGTTTCCTTTTCTTCAGCTCCATCATCCACTAAAAAGGAAAGGGAAAACAAGAATATAAAGCAGTCAACCGTCTTTTTGTTAAATTTACTCCTTGAAGTTTTATAAACAACAGTTGGCTATATTTCTGTACATATGAACAAAATTAAATATAATCACCAACTCCACAACAATGATCCATGTATAGAAACAAGTCTGTCCACATATCCCTTCCTGCATGAAATACAGGAGAATGTACTGTGTAGGGGACAAACGTCTCAAACAATCTGATTAATTCTAGAAAATACACACTAAATAGCTATGCTAGTTATCACAAAGAAGGGTAAATGGCTTACCAACCATCATCCTATTGACCCCACTACCCCCCAAGAAAAGATAAACTCTATACGGCAGGAGAAATATGGAAATTAATATGGAGTGCAAATTCCAAATTATATTAATACAAGAAGGGGGACCCGCGATACTCGTGGGGGAGGGAAGCTCCACGGGAGAAGGAAGCAACCGCAGGTGAGCCTTCTCCCCTGTCCCCCGTCCCTGGCACCCACTGCGAGGCCCACGCCCCTCCAAGCTTCCCCCTTTCCCTAGCGGCGGCAGCGGCGGTGAGGCCTTGCTGGCCCGCCGAACTTTCTCCCTCCCTCCCCCCCAGTGGTGGCAGCGAGGCGTTGCCAGCCTGCCAAGCCTTCTCCCCCTTTCTCCCTCCCCCCCTCAGCAGCGGTGGCGGTGAGGTCTCGCTGGCCCACCAAACTTTCTCCCTCCCCCCCCGGGCGGCAGCGAGGGCTGAGCAGCTTACAGCCCTCGGCTGGCCAAGCCTTCTCCCCCTCCCCCTCTCTGGTGGTGGTGGCAGCGAAGCCTTTCTAAGAGCATCCCCTGCGCATGCGCAGGGGATGCTCTTTTCCTTTTTGGGGGATTTAATTATCCCCCCTATATTTTTTTACAGTTTTCAGATTTTTCTGCACACCTGGGCATTGCCCCATGTGCACAGAAAAATCTCCCTGCCCCCCAGGTGCCCCCGATGTGCGGATTTAGATAACTGCATGCAGGGGGCGCCTTGGGAATTAGATATATAGATAATGCCACTGGCAATGAGATCATCAGTTCATTTATTAACCACTTTCATACCAAATTTGGGCAATTTTATCATGTAAATTATACCTTCTGCACTTCTCCGTTTTTCCTTGACATGTTCCTGAGCTGCAAAAAGAATTTGCCAGACAACTTCTAGAGCAGCAAGTTGAATATCGGGGGATTCTCTGGTCACTATAAGTCGATGCAGAACATTCAGCAGCTCAACACTCAGCTCCTACAGAAACAGAAATGAGCAAGCCTTTTTCATTAACATATATCATGTTCCACTTCAACCTCATAGTACCCCTGCGAAGTCAAGTGATATTATTTTGCTTCCTGACTAAATAAGGAGCCCAAGTCTCCAACACTCCATTCACTATATACGTTTAAACTAAACAGCTTTCTAACTGTGGGTGCAACACACAAAACTGCTCAGCTGCTTAGGAACACACTGGCAAGTATCGATAATACTTTTCCATCACTGATTAGAAGATTCTGCACCAGACGCAGCCAGATAAGACAAATGTAGTTTGTTTTAAACCCCAAATAGGTGGTACACCAACAAATAACAGGATCTTACAATGTTTCTAAAATATGGCCTCAGGTTGTATTGATGGTCCCCAATAACAGTCTGAAAGCATATGACAAAACTCTGCTGATGATGCTGAATAAGTTTGGCCCATATCTTCAGAAATCACCTGCAGACATCAGTCTCCTGCTGTCTTAATCTGCAGTCCTAAACAGCCTGTAAAGCTGTAGGCACAGTGCCATAGTTTCTTATATCACAATGAAATCATCCAAATACATGTAACTGAATA
The DNA here is from genome assembly GCF_001447785.1 of Gekko japonicus. Classification (NCBI taxonomy): domain Eukaryota; kingdom Metazoa; phylum Chordata; class Lepidosauria; order Squamata; family Gekkonidae; genus Gekko; species Gekko japonicus. The sequence goes on from NW_015168655.1 coordinate 120,514, forward strand.
CATATCCCTCCCTGTGACTCTTAACTTCATCTTACTTCCTTCTCTCTATTTTAGACTGTAAGCTTCTCAGCGCTATTAAAGTGAGTATGGTTTCTATGCTGCGAAGTGTCACGAAACTGAGGTAAGTCAAGATGGGTAGCCGTGTTAGTCTGTAGCAGTAGAAGAGACAAGAGTCCAGTGGCACCTTAAAGATCAACAAAATTTGTGGCAGTGTATGTGTTTTCAGGAGTCACTGCTAACTTCTTCAGATACCTGAAGATATCTGAAGAAGTGAGCAGTGACTCACAAAAACTCACACCCTGCTACAAATTTTGTTAGTCTTTAAGGTGCTACTAGACTGTTGCTCTTTTCTACTGCTACAAATTTGAGGATATCAGATAAAATGGTAAACAAATTCCATGACAAAAAGCACTGCTTCTCGTGACACAGCCACCACAGCAGCTGTTTAACACAGAATAAACTGCCTTGTGTGTGGCTAAGCAGATGTTGTGTGCAGAATCTCTTTTCCAATATTCCTGGAAACAAACCACACAACTAGGACCAATCTGTGCAGTAAGCTAAAGCTTGAAGCACAGCTCACTATTTGTAACAGCTGCATCAAAGAAGTGATTTCAAATGGCCTCCACATTGTGGCTATGTAATCACACATCATGATGGAGATGGTGGCCAGTTGGACAAAAATTTATCATAACAGACCCATTATTGCCATAATACTTAGGTTTTCCAAATCAGATTTTTACCTGATCACCACCTATCTTGGACCTTGGCCAAGGAACATCAAGCAGCACTTGGAGAGCATGTAGACAAGCAGTAATATTTTCCATTGCAGCATCTGACCGAGGAGAACAGAGGAATTCCACACTAATTCCTATGGGAGATGTGGGACAGTGCCATTATTGTAAATATTAATTTTATGGATAAAGGTAAGAGGTAAATGATCCGCACAGCAATACCAATTGAGAAGTTACAACAGGGACTTCCGGTCTAAGCGTTTTGCTGCTCTGACACGTCCCGTCTCGCTCTGATGGGGACGCGCCAAGACCCGGCTGACGGGAGGGGTCTGAGTTCGTCCCGGACCTCCTTGGGGTCTTTGTAGCAGAACCCAAGCCTGGGGAGCTGAGGAGAGCCTCTTCCAAGGTGACGACCAAGGAATTGAGGCTCACCTTCTTCCCCTAAAGGTACCGTCGCCGCGGAGCCAACATGGCGCCCAGAGACGACTGCCGGAGCAAGCGACCATGATCAAACTTCTAAAAATGCTTCCAAAGATCTCCAAAGTTCCAAATCGTGAGTTAAGCAAAGCTCAGGTGAAAAAAGCGAACTGAACCTTGGTAGCAATTGGAAGCGCCTAAGTTTGAAGCGTTGGGGAGAGGAACTCAAACACCCCCCTTTTTTTCTTTGAGCAAACTTTAAAAATGGTTTTAAATCGAAAATAAAAGACTTTGCTAAAATAAGTGCATAAGCAGTTAAACGAATGCAAAAACTGCTAAAGTATACAAAGCGGGACTAAATTGTATAACTTTTGCCTTGTTTTGGAAAACTTACTTCTTGTTGATATCATTGCTGGGAGAGGACGGAGAGTGCCAGATAAAAAACTGGTGACCGGAAATAACATACCAATGACTCCTTCCCAGAACCAGGAAGTAACTACAGATTTCTCCGCACTGCTAGCAAATGCACTGCGCCCCCTAATGGAGCAGATGACTAATCTCAACACTAAGCTTGATAATGTCAAAAAACAGCTGAATCAAATGGATAAAAGAACCTCAGCAACTGAGAAAACATTGAAAAAGATGGAAAAACAGAGTATTAATAAAAGAGTAGATGAAGCAGAGAAGGAAAGATCCACTGATAAAATACAAATAACACAGCTTCAGCTGGATAGATCCATGTATGTTCTATGTTTTCATGGGATCCCCGAAGAGAAAAATGAGGACTTAAAAGAACTCTTGGCCCCATTAATGGATTACAAATAAGAAGATTTAATAAAAGAGATGGATGCGGCCTATAGGACTTATCTGGATTTTATAAAGAAAAATAAATTACCTGGGGAAATCTATCTGAAATTCACGAAACGATCTATCAGAGAACTGGTGCTAAAGTCAACAATGGGAAAATCCTTAAAAATCAAGAATGAAGTAAAAATTTTGAAAATCCCTTTCGAAGTTAGAAAACATAGGAAACGCTACAGGATGCTCACTCTCACTCTGCAAAAAAAGGGAATACCATATAGATGGTTATTCCCGGAAGGGCTGAGCTTCAATTTCCAGGGAAAAAAATATAAAATTGACTCTCTTCCAAAAGCGGAAAAATGTATGGACTAAGTGTTTAACACAAAAAAGAAGCAGAAGGAAAAGAACTTAAAACCGGATGGGGAGGAAGAAGAAGATGAATCCTACTCACAGGATTCAACAAGTCAAACCTCCACGTCATCAGAATAATCTGAATCGGAGAAAGGAGCGGCCACTCCGAAACTCCAGAAAACGAAGAAACGCAGGAAGAAAAGACTCTAGAACTAAGGCAATAGTATTAAGTGCAGAAATTGCGTTAAGCTACTAAAGATGTATTAATAATTGAATCAAATCTTAACATAACGTGTTATATTAGGTTAAAAACAATATTTCTATAACTTCTCAGATCGTGACATGTATTAGTCTTACCCATTCCCCAAATCCAGTAGATGGAATAGATCAGAATTGTAGTACTCCTTTCCCTATCCAGTAGATTTATGTATTAGATTTCCTATACCCATCACCCATAGTATTAGTGTTAGGGTATTAGTATCCCTTCCCCCATCCCATAATTGTAGTGTGTAGAACATGCAACAACAACAAAAATTTCCCTGCGGGGGGCCAAAAAAAAAGAAAAGAGAAGTTACAACAGGAATTCCTAGGGTTACCAACTTCAAAGTGGGTCCTGGGTTTTTCCTGGAATTACAATTTATCTATCTCCAGACTAGAGATGAGTTCCCCTGGAGGAATGGGGACCTCTGGAGCCTGGACTCTATGGTATCACATTTCTTCTTATCCTCCCTAGCCACCCCTCAACAATCCCCAGGAATTTCCCCAAGAAGAAGTTGGCAATTCTAGGAATTCCATATGCAAATAAAGTGACAGCAGTAGACTCTAAATTCCAGAACACCAGGATACAGTTTCGCTGCCATTGTGGCTTGACAGTCCTGCGCAAAGATTAAACATTTGGCTGATTCAATAATTCCATCATCATATTCTATAATAATCCCATACAATAGTGTGTGTGGTATGGTATATACTGCCATATACACAACAGCTCAGACCAAATTTACAGCACCTGGCAAAAATGACCTTTGAAATCAAGGAAAGTTCAGACACTAACCCAAGACAAGATGAAATCTGTCAGTATTCACATCCTCAGGTGATTTTACTGCAGCTCTGGATGTAGAATCTTGACACATAGTAGTTGGGGTTACAGGCCGCGAGAGATTAGTTAGACCCTCATCAGAATCACCTACAAGGAAACCTGTGCTGGTGAGCCACAATGCTGTAGCATGGAGAATCAGAGCCCAGGAGTTTTGATAGTGTGGCCTTGAATTTTCCATTGTCTCTGCAGTATAAAAAGCACCGCCTACAAGTAGAAAGCAATAAATATTTGGCATTTACCAAACAGCCTAAGAATACTAAGTACTTATTATTTATATCATGTGTGTTTGATAGTTAAATTGGATATTGGCTGTGACAAATTGGATATTGGCTGTGAGGCTTTTGCGAGCTATTTCATGGATGAAGTCTTGGCGCTCCGCCGCAACCTCCCCGCCACAGTTGAAACAGTGAGCGAACTCGAGGCCCCTTGCGCATCTTTGATTCTGGATTTGGATTGTTTTAGCCCACTCAGCCTGGAGGAAGTTGACAGATTGCTTGTATCTGCGTGCCCAACCACTTGCAGCCTTGATCCGTGCCCCTCCTGGCTCATTAAAGCAGGCCACGAGGGGTTTCGAGGTGCCCTGAGGGAGATTGTTAACAAGTCCCTTTCTGAGGGGCGGTTCCCTGGGGCACTCAAGGAAGTGATGGTCCGCCCCCTCCTGAAAAAACCATCACTGGACCCGACCGAATTGGCTAACTATTGGCCGGTGTCCAACTTGCCCTTTTTGAGCAAATTAATTGAGAGGGCGGTGGCAGTGCAGCTACAGAGCTTTCTGGATGACGCTTCCACTTTAGATCCCTTGCAGTCCGGTTTTCACCCGGGGCATGGGATGGAGACAGTGCTGGTTGCCCTTACTGACGACCTCCGGTAAGATCTGGATCGAGGTGGTATGGCAGTATTGCTGTTGTTAGATCTGTCGGCCACGTTTGATACGGTCGACCACCAGCTGCTGACCCACCGCCTTGCCGATGTGGGGATATGGGGGCTTGCCCTCCAATGGCTTGCCTCTATTCTCCAGGGTCGGGGACAAAGGGTGGCACTTGGGGAACAGCAGTCCCGAAGGCACCCGCTTGGATGCGGTGTGCCTCAGGGGGCGGTGCTTTCCCCGATGTTGTTTAACATCTACATGCACCCCATTGCCCAGATTGATTGGAGGTATGGGCTTGGGTGTCATCAATATGCAGATGACACCCAGCTCTATCTGATGGTGGGCGGCCGGTCGGACTCCAACCCAGAAGATCTAAACCGGGCACTACAAGCCATGGCTGGTTGGCTTAGACTGAGCCGGCTGAAACTAAACGCAGCGAAGACGGAGGTCCTGTGTCTGGGTGGTCGTGGAGTGGGGTTCCCTCTCCTGACCTTTGATGGGGCGCCTTTGATGCCAGCGTACATGGGGCTGCCTTTGTCGCAGATTCAGAAGCTGCAGTTAGTGCAGAATGCTGCGGCCAGGCTTCTGATGGGTCTCCCTAGATGGGACCACATCCGGCCTGTGCTGAAAGCGCTGCACTGGCTGCCAATAGCATTCTGAATCCGCTTCAAAGTGCTGGTACTTACCTTTAAAGCCCTATATGGCCAGGGTCTGATGTACCTGAGTGACTGCCTTTCCCCATACATACCCCAGAGAGCACTACGGTCGGGGACCCAACATCACCTTGTGATCCCAGGCCCCCGAGAGGCCAGGCTTGTGGCAACCAGGGCCAGAGCCTTTTCGGTGACGGCTCCTACCTGGTGGATTGAGCTCCCGGAGCAGATCAGGGCTCTGCAGGACCTCTCACAGTTCTGCAGGGCCTGCAAGATGAAGCTCTTCCACCAGGCTTTTAATTAGGAGCCGCCACTACCACCTCCACCAACTTCCATGAGGGACGGCCCAATATAAAACTTTTACAGTACCGCCATGGATCGGTGTTGCCGAAATGGGCTCTGGGTTAATATCCCCTGGGTTAATATTCTCAAGCCTCCATCTTGATTTAACAGAAGCAATAATACCACTGAGCACTTTATTAATGTTAATCTGATTGTTTTATTTTGATTTTAATATTTTATACTGGCACTTGGTGCCCTTGTTGTGAGCCGCCCTGAGCCCACTTGCGAGAGGGCAGGATAAAAATGTGAGAAATAAATAAATCTCTTAAGAGTCTGAAAAGTTACTCTTTACAAGTATTATTATTCGAAACGATGCAAAATCCAGTAATTTGTAATCTGAAAAGTATGTTCCAATTTATGAATCTGAAAAAAAGCAGCATTATATGCTGCCATGATGCTACATTTCAGTTTGAGAAAATTCTGTGCTTGTGTCCTAGAAAGTGTCTGACACTGTGTGTTTCTACCAGCTGCCTTTCTGGTGAAACTTTATAGTTCTGTTTGTTTTCTTACCTTCAGCAGGTAGCTGAGAGACATATTCTGGTGGCAAAGTTAAGAGAGCAAAATCCTGGAGGGCAGCCAGCCAGAGTTTGCTCAAATTCCCCAGATCTGCTTGGACTAGCTCTAAGAGTTCATCTGCTGAAGGTGCATGACCTCTAGAGCTGTTGTCTGTGGTGTTTATGACCAAAGGAGACCTCTTGATGTCACTTTGTTTCTTCTGTCTTTGAACTGCAGCAATGTATACCTATTAAAAGAGCAAATACACAAGAAAATCTTATTGATAGGACATTGGAGCAGAATTTGAGAAAATCAGGTAAGGTGCAAGCTATAACTCTCAACTCCACAAAAAGCATAAAGGCAGAATTTCTTCAGATCCTGGTGAGTTTCATTATTTAGATTACGTTCATATCTATATGTGCCCCAAAAGTAGTATGTAGTTTTGCCCAGACTGAGGCAGCTTGTGCCTGTAATTGAGAGGCAAAACAGGTAAAAAAGAAAGGGAGCCAATGTCAGAGAGAAGAAGGCAAGGAAACAGTCAGACCAGTGATCACTCAGAGCTGGGATGTAGCCCTCTAACCACAAACCACCACCCTCTGTAGTACAAATGATCCCTTTATGTGCTTTACTTACCTACTTGTAAAGAAGACTGTAACTCCCTGACAGTGTTCCCTCTAAGCTGAGTTAGTGTGAGCTAGCTCACAGTTTTTTAGCCTCCAGCTCACACATTTTTGTCTTAGCTCAGGAAGTATGGCTCCAGAGCAAACTAATTTATGCACCAGCCAGATTGCTCGCTCACAACTTTAATGCCAGTAGCTCACAAAGTAGAATTTTTGCTGACAAAACTCCACCGCTTAGAGGGAGCATTGCTCCCTGGGTACATAAGATATAAATACTGATATCCGATAAAACCACCACAATAACATGTTTTTATAACTTCAATTTTACACCAAATGATGGAGATCTCAATAATTATCATCCAGTCTCAAATGTTCTGTTCTTGAGCCCGTTTGCCACGTTGACGCCCACTGGCCCACTCTCGACAGAGGAGGAGTCACAGAGAAGCTCCCAGGCAAGGCTGGACAACACCAAGCTTTCTTGGATAAGGCAAACTGTTTAGATCCCTTTTCCAGTCTGAGTTTAGGCCTAGTTATGGGACTGAAACAGCCTTGGACACCCTGGTGGATTACTTGTGCCAGGAGATGGAGAGGGAGTGCAACTCTGTTGATTCTCCTGGACCTCTCAGGAGTTTTTGATATCATCAATCATAGCATCCCTCTGGACTGCCTATCTGGGATGGGATTGGGAAGTACTGTTCTGCAATGGTTCTGGTCCTACCTAGAGGGTTGGTTTCAGAAGGTAGTGCTGGGGGACTGCTGCTTACCCCCTTGGCCTTTGGCCTATGGGGTTCCACAAGGTTCCACCTTGTTCCCTATGTGCTTTAACATTTACATGAAAGCACTGGGTGAAATTATTGGGAGATTTGGGCTAGACTGTCAGCAATACGTGGATGACACTCAGCTCAATCCAGTGGATCCCAGGGAGGCTGTAGAAACTGTGAAGCAGAGCCTGGAGGCAGTTTTGGAGTGGTGTATTAAAAGTACATTAAAAAGTACCTCTGACCAAGCTTTTAAAACAGCGAGTATCTCCATAGTTGAAGTCCCTTCATTGTACAGTTGATTTTGTGCTTCTTTTCCAATCTGTATTTTGTTCAAGGACATTACAAGTAATTGATGAACCCTCTGAAGGTCATTAAGGTCACTTACTACACCACTTGCTATCCAGGCACTGCAAACCTAGTGTGAAAACAACAAAGAACAATGTTACTTTTGAAATGCTGCAAGCTGTATTTCCAGGGAAGGAAGACAGACAAAAATATTATTGGTATTTAATAACACAGCAAAAAAAGGGTGATAATGATATTAAGAACATAGAAGCATGCTTGGGCACCCAGACATCTCCCTCTCAGTAATCAGATGATTTCTAATAGTCAGCTTGAAAGTATGGTACTTCCAAATACTAATTTTATAGACAACATAAATAAATCCCTCTTTGTTCTACCAACTTTTACTCTGGGTTGCTCAAGACTCCATGGAGTTTACATGCCAAAGGATTTATAACCTGCCTGACATGCTTTTGCTGTTACATCAGGAGGCGTTTCTGGAGCAAAAGCTGGTCTTAGTGCAGCACCAACCTGAAGAGGGGGAAAAAGAGAGGCTTTTATCACTACAAAAATTTCTATCAGAATAACTAAATAATTATTCTTTAGAAACGTATAAAATCTACCAGTATCCCAGCCTTGAGAGAAGAAAGGTTAGATACCATGCATCAGCTAACAACAATTCACATTTTTGCTGCTACAAAATCACCACTAGAGAAGAATGACGGGACCAATCTGTCTCTGGGGAGAATCACTTGTCCCATTCTGTTGCCATCTTTCACCAGTAGCTGAAGACATTATTTGTTTTGTTCCCCCAGTGATTCCTCCTTACTGCCTTATGTTTTAAACTGTTGCTTTTATATTTTTGTATGTGTGTTTTAGCTTTGGTTTTAATTGTTTTAATAATGTGTTTTTGTTGGTTTAATGGTTTTTAAGCTGTGATTTTATTATGTTTTTTAAGCTCCTAACCATCTTGGTGGCCCCGATGTGGGAAGAAAGACAGGGTATACATCTTGTAAAGCAGCTGCAGAGCAACTCCAGGCCTTGATAAATCATCTACTCTAGACCCCTTTCACAGAGTTGGTGCTTGTAACCCTAATGGACAACCTCCATCTAAATGCAGACAAAGGTGATTCCTCTCTGTTGCTCTTACTAGACTTATCAGTAGAAGTCAAGACTAAGGAATGTTCTTTGGATTGGTTAAAATTATCCTTATGGCAGGAGTCAAAAGGTTGGGGATAAGGTTTCTATGGTGTAGGACTTGCCTTGCGCCATTCCACAAGGCTCAGTCTTGTCCCCCATGCTGTTCAATCTGTATGTAAAGCCCTTAGGAGAAACAGTTAGTGGTTTTGGAACAGAATATCATCAATATGCTGACAATATCCAGCTCTATATTTCTATATCCGAATTACCTAATGATGCAGTGGAAACTCTGAAATCAACATCTGACACCTAAAGTTAAATGGCTACAGGTAAACAAGGTGAAACTGAATTCTGACAAGATGGAGGTAATGTCAGTTGAGAAGGCTGACATCATGAAGGACATGATGTTCTCCACTTTTGATGGGGTCCAGCTGACTTGGTTAAAAACCTAGGGATGATATTTAATTCAGCTTTAGTGCTGGAGAAGCCAATTTCACCTAGTCTGGAAGATAGCCCCCTATCTTGATTCTGCTGACCTGGCCATAAGGGAACCATGCTGTGATTTTTGAGGCTAGACTACTATAATGAGTACATGAGTCTGCTCCTAAGACAACTCTGAAACAACAGTTGATACAGAATGCCACACTCTGGCTACAATACGGTACCAAATGGAATCTGCATATCACTCCCTTTCTGCAAACACTCCCATCAGTTACTAATCTGTTACTGGGTTCAATTCAATATGCTAGCTATCATCTACAAAGCCACATACCCACAGAACTGCCTCATACTAAGTTATGCTGCGACAGCTCTTCTGAAGGTGCCACTAGGGATGTGCACTCAGATATATCTGGTCTGAATATATACCCAAAAAATACATTCTTGGTAATTTTGGGACATATTTGGCATCCGGATCAATATTCAGGATTCTGTATTATACCAATATCCCAATCCTGAATATTTCCAGGAATATTCAGAAATATCTAGAACCAGCATTGTACAGCTCCAAACCTGGGGGCAGGGTGCTTCTGTCAGGCTTCGAGGCAACAGGAGGGAAAGGGAACACGCTCACAGACAAACAGAATTGCACATTAAGGGAGCTTGCCAGGTCAATTCTGTTGGGATTTGCTGGTTTGACATTGGTTATGTTAGCCTTGTGCTGCCACATTGGCCCTGGTTTGTGCTTGGCTCCTTTGATTTGCAACTGATTCTGTCCAGCAGGACTCCCTTCCATTGTTTCAGTTGGTTTGGCTTCAGTTCTCTGGTTTGACACTGGATGTGTTGAGCTGGCCATATTGGTCTGTGGTTCTGCTGGGATTCTCTGGTTTGACGCTGGTTTTGTTGGGCTTGTTGATTCTGTTTCCATTGAGAGGCTTTTGGCCAGGGGGTGCTTGCTCTTGTGTGTTTGTCTATTCTTTGCCCGGGAGAAAGCATGGAATTATTATCCCCTGATGGGGGCACCTTGTTCAGGGGGCCAACAGAACTGAACCCCTTTGTCCAATTCACTTGAAACTAGGGGGTTCTTTAGTGGATAGGCAGCATCAACTCTGTTTCAATTTGGTGTCATTTTCTTTAAAAACAACCACTCCAGCTCCCCCCCCCCCGAAAGATTCGCCATAGGGAAAAATGGACCCAAATAATTCTGAAAACACACACACATCTGAATACTGAACCAGTATTGGAGACCCAAGTAATCTGGAAAACCAATAATCATGACCTCTCTGAAATCCAGATCTAAAAAATACCTTTTTCTGGTACACATCCCTAGGTACCACCCTGTGAACACAAAAAATTCAGATCTAAAAAATACCTTTTTCTGGCACACATCCCTAGGTACCACCCTGTGAACACATAAAATTGGCAACTGCCTGTTCATGCACATTCCCTATGGTGGGTCCTGCATTATGGAATGATCTGCCTGAAGTTATCAGGAAGCCCCCACATTTCTATCATTTCACAAAATGTGAGAAACAGAATTGTTCAAGAGAGTTTTCCTGTACAAGGAGCAAAGTTGAAGTGTAATGGTTTGGTTCAGAAAATGACTTATTAGGGATAAAGTCATTCCTACACTTGTTGTCTTATTGCCTTAAATAGATATATTTGCATGCATTATTTGCGTTTTTACCTGTTCTACAATCCCAGCCCAAATGAAATCTCTGTCTTATTAGGCATCTTTCCAAAATACAGTAACATTTGAATATAACAGCAATCTGCTTACTGATGGACTGAAATTTTTTAGTATAATCTGCCTTGGGTCTTAATGAGGAAGGAGAACTATAAATGAAAATAAAAAAAATAATTTCTAAAATTATGTGAACTCTTACTGATTTAATTGTATGGGATCCTGTCAGGGGTTGTAGATTTCCATCCATAGAGCATATCTTTCTTGCCATACCCCCTCCTGCTGAAGCCCAAAATGCCCCCTGAAATGCTGCTTCTAGGGGATGGGGTACCCCCCAAAACAGCATGAGCAGGGAATTGGAGAGTCACCCTCCACCTTCGCACAAATCCATACAGATTTCTTTCTTTCTTTGTTAATAACACAGTTTCAGTAAACTCTGTTCCGTTTCCGTTCAGCCTGTGCAGAATACAACACTAATCACACCTTATTTTATAATAATGCTTAAATTTAAGGTGGGGGAAGGATAAAAATTGATGAAAAAATGCCCCCCCCCCTCAAGCCTTGAGAATGAAAAAGCCACTTACGTTTGCTTGATATTGCTCCAGAATTACATGACCAGGAAACTCTGGCTCTGGTACAGCTGCAAACTTTCGAACAAGAATTAGCAGCATCTGAAGGCCAGAAAGACGAAGCCGGTCACTGTGATCAGTGGCAGCCATAAAAGCCATGCGGATCAAGTCTGCTAAATGCAACACTAGAAAATCATCTGAGGATGAAACCAAAAAGAATTATATAAGAAAATATTTCTTCATATAAGTAACATATTATTATTTTTGTCTTAGTAGTACGGGCTGCTGAAAGCTTCAAGCCCATTTCTCCCCTCTTCTTTATCTTCCTCAGAAGCATGCACCTATACATACATGAGGGCTACATTAGGCTATAAACTGCTGATATAAAAATCACTGGCAACAAGCACAGGTTGTCATCATACTCAATTTCCTTTCAGCTTGCATGTTGTGTTACAGCATGTGCAAAAGTTGCTGTGTTAATACTGAAAATCCTTACCATGTATTTAATTAAGCCAGTATTTGTCAGAATGCATTTTAGTTGCACTTTGAACTGCATGATTTTCCAGTTGTTAGCACATACCTCTTGAATCCCTTTGCTTCATTTCTTGTGCCAACGCTATGTCAAAGTGAACATCGCCCGCATTCTCACATTGGCTGATTATTTTACAAACACATTCTGCGGCAAAAACTCTAGTAGACCATCGTGGATGGGGGAATGGGTGTGATTTTTCATCATTTTCCAAGGCGAATACTAAGTCGTCATCTCCTTGAGCTCCTTCTTCTTCTTGGGTGGTATCCACTGAAGCCACAGTTGTGAAATCTACATTAAAACACAAAAGGGAGACCAACTGCTTACTGAGTGGTGTAACTTGTATTTCTGATCAGGGTGGTTCCAGAGGTTAGCATAACTTAATTTGATTTCTGTCTATCAAAAGCTCAGGGTGAATAACTAAGCATCAGAGAGAAGCAGCAATGCACAGGGAGACAGGGGCAGGGTGAAAGACTGGGGAGTAGAGGACTTTCCTTCCTCTCTTTGCAAGTTTTGATTTGCCATTTAGGTTTCTTTTAAAAGCACCTAAAGCCATAAGGATTTCTGACAATACCACAGCTGACTTTGCCACCAAACTGTGTCATTTAGTTCTCACCATAACCACTTCAAATTTGATGACAACTTGTTCCTTCAGATCAAAGGTACAGCCATGGGCACATGCATGGCCCCACAGTATGCTACCATCTTTATGGCCAACTTGGAGCCACGCTTCCTAAATTCCCACCCACTCCCACCTCTCTTATACCTGTGATACACTGATGATATTTTTATTGCCTGGACACATGGTAAAGAAGCCCTGGACATATTCCATCAGGCACTCAACAACTTTCAACCCACCATCAACCTGACAATGAAACAATCTATGCAAGAAATACATTTTCTAGACTCTACGGTAAAAAAACACAATGGATACATAGACACCACCTTATACCGGAAACCTGCTGACTGACAAACATACCTACATGCCTCCAGCTACCATTCTAAACATGCCAAATGATCCATTGTATACAGTCAGGCTCCACGCTATAGCCGCATCTGCTCCAAACCGACAGACAGAGATTCTCACTTGAGGGATCTACAACAAAACGTCTTGGAACTAAAGTATCCACCTGATGAAGTCAAGAACAAATCAACAAAGCCAGAATGGTACCAAGAGGAAAACTGTTGCAAGACTGGCCCCAAAGAGACAATAACAGAAAAGCGCTAGTGATCACATACAGCTCTCAACTCAAAACAATTCAATGCATCATTTCTGACTTACAACCTCTACTGGATAATGACAGTTCACTTTCACGAATACTGGGGGGCAAACCTTTTCTTGCACACCAGACTGCCCCCCAATCTCAAACAACTCCTCACTCAAAATAATGCAACATCTAACTTGAACATGGATTCAAGGTACCAGAGCTTGCAATAAACCCAGATGACAACTTTGCTGCCACATACACCCAGACAACACAATCACTGGACCTAACAACTTCAACTAAACCATCTCAGGCTTATTCACTTGCTCATCTTCTAACACTGTATATGCCATTAAATGACAACAGTGCCCTTCGGTTCTCTACATAGGGCAAACAAATCAAATCCTATGCCAAAGGATAAATGGACCCAAATCTGACATCAAGAATCACAAAACTGAGAAATCTGTAGGAGAATATTTCAACCTCCCAGGGCACTCAATGGGGGACCTCAAAGTAGCTGTTTTATTGCAAAAGGAATTCCAGAAACAGACTGGAACGAAAGACTGCTGAATTACAAGTTATTACAACACTTAGGATAATGGAACCCCCAAGGCTTAACAGAGATATCAGCTTCTTATCTCACTAGATATGCTAAGTCACTCAGTTCTCGCTTATACTCAGAATTAAACTTTGTTGGTCTTAAAGGTACCACTGGACTCCAATTTAGTTCTTACATCTATTGTTAACTCTTTTATCATCTGTATGCCAATTTGCTGCTATGCAGAGGTCTTACCAAATTTGTTATTCCAGTCTTAGCTTATTTATTGCTCAGTTGACTTGACTCTAATTAGTCCTTCCTAGCAACTACCCCCTCTACCTATATGTAACATTTGAGGAAATATGTTCCAATGTATCTAAGAAGTGTGTGTCTACATATGCTAAGTCTATCAGTTCTTGCTTATATCCAGAATTGAACTTTGTTGCTCTTGAAGGTGCCACTCCTGTATCTGTATGCTAATTTACTGCTATTCACAGATCTTACCAACTGCTTTAATCCAATCTCAGCTATAATCACCCAGTTACTTATACATCTTGACTCTAACTAGCCCTTCCTGGCAACTAACCCCAACACCTATATGTAATGGCTGAGGACATCTTGTTTCACTGTATATGAAGAAGTGTGCATGCACACGAAAGCTTATACCTTGAATAAAACTTTGTTGGTCTTAAAGGTGCCACTGGACTCAAACTTTGTAAAGCCTAGGTGTTAGACATGAATAAAAACACATATTTTCACAGGCAAATGCTCTACATAAAATGGGGAGAGGAAAAGGAAAGCTTTACACTTGGTAGATGAAGTTACAGGAAAGAAATCTATATAATAAAGCTTTACCATCCAAGCAGTGTAGCTGAGAGGAGACACTGCCTCAGTGGTCATGGTTCAGTTCTCAGGGAACTGGTTCCAAGTGTCTGCTCCATCAAAGCTAGAGACTATTCATAATCAATTTAGTTTTACCTCACGAGAGCTGGCCTTTGATGACCTAAAATGCGGTTCTCACTCTCCTTCTCTTGCTTTAGTATTTCCCCCATGAACTTTCTACTTGGTACAGTGCTTCTCAACTGTCCAGGTGTTATGTATTGGGACTGAAACATCCCAGGACTGTTCTACCAGAGACGGGCTGAGCTTGGAGCCCAAGAACAATAGCCTACCAGGACTCTGGAAGTAACCAATAAAGTAGTGATGTTATGTAAATAGCCTATCATTGGGAGTGGGGTGTGTTTGGGTGTGGCAATGGCATGCTATTTAACAGAGCTGCGGCTCTGGGGTCTTGTCTTGCTCTTGCTGAATCACAAATAAAGTTGAGCTGATCACTAGACTCGAGCCTGCTCAGCCATGGAACCCACTATTTAACACCAGGGAAAGTGTTAACTTAGAGGTTGGTTTGTGCAGCAGGAGGGGGATGTTGCCTTAGGAAAGAAGTCCACACACAGGGTATGTTACTTTAGGAAAGAAATAAAGTCCTTTATCGTGCACCTTGGTGTTTAGTCATGCCGGCCACATGACCATGGAAACGTCTTCGGACAGCGCTGGCTCTTCGGCTTTGAAACGGAGATAAGCACCGCAACCCTAGAGTCGGACTCGACTGGCTTTCGAGCAAGGGAACCTTTACTTTACTATTGTGAAGGAACTGCACACCTGGATAGTAAAGGTAGAGAAAGGATTCTAGCTATCTGTCTAGGAAACGATGGAGATAGCACCATATTGCCCTCATGGCATTTAGAAAGAGAACTAGAAAGAGAAGGAGTTAGCTGGAAGCAAAGTCACATCTTTGATTGGGACCCAGAGAACTAATTTTGATTTTATAAAATATAACTCTTCCTCCTTGCTGTAACACAAACTTCCCCCCATCTCCCCTTCCCCTGCAAAAACAGTTTTCTATATGGCCAGTGTGGTGTATTGAGAGCTTCGAGCGAACACTCATTGTTCGAGAGGCTCCTAGCTGCTACATTTGGATTGTAGCCCTTCCTGAGCCGGCCAATCAGGGAACATCCGCATGAAGCATCTTGTGCAATTAAGGGTCCCTAAGTGCCTATGGCAACTGCTCCCGAGGCCCCGACAGCACCTGATGTGCAGAAGACAGTTTTGCAGCAGGTTCCAAACAAACCTGCGACTCAACTGTCGGAGACGAGCGGCGCTAGGGTAAGCCTTCCTGTCCCCAGGCGCAGAGACTCCCGTGGCACCAGCAGCCTTGCGGCTGGCTACACTGGACTGTAGCTTGCCAGCACCAAGCAGTGAACTGAGACGTTCTCAGCATATGCAGGCACCACCCTGCCGCCAAGCAGTGAACTGAGACGTTCTCAGCAGGACCTGCAGGACTATGTTTGCAATTGGGTGCAACCCTATCTTGGGGGGAGGGGTGTTGTGTATTGAGAGCTTCGAGCAAACACTCACTGTTTGAGAGGCTCCTAGCTCCTACATTTGGATTGGCTGCCCTTGCCAAGCCAGCCAATCAGGGAAAATCCACGTGAAGCATGCTGTGCAATTAAGGGTCCCTAAGTGACTAATTGCCTATTGGTGTGTTTGTATTTTGGGGATGTGTTTTGGGCTATGGGTTTTTGTATAAAGTTGCTGCTCATCGTGTGTGTGTTGTTGTTAAGTTCTTAATAAAGAAGCTATGCTGAAACCATGCTAGTCTTGTGAACCCACTATTTAACAACCTGTGGATGCAGGTGCACATAATAACAAATCCATATTTTATATGGCAGACATATTTGATGATACATGGTTGTTTCTCCAGAACTAACATGTCATGTGTAGATAACACACATGTGTGTATTTCTGTTTAAATACTTCTGCACACGTCTGTAGATTCTGGTCAAAACTATATAGTGGTCAAACAGGGGTTATAATGCCTGTGATGTTCTACCAATGCTTCTTGTTTCAGCAAAAAAGTTAAAATAACATGATTGAAGGAGGAAACAGTTAATTTATAGTAGAAACACTGGGAAACATTAGTCTCCTCTACAAGTAATCAGCACATGTGGGATAGGCAGGGAGATAATGGTTGCAATGGTTGGTCCATTGTTATTTTTGAAGCCCAAGCTACTGTTCATAATAGTCGTAAAAGCTGCTGGTGCAAACATCATCACAAATTCATAACTGAACAAAGATTGTCTGTGAATGGTACTAACACAAGGCTCAGGGCTGGCTCACCCGCTAGGCGAACTAGGCATTCGCCTAGAGCGCTGGGCCCTGGATGGGGCGGGTGGCAGGCTCTGGATGGGGCGCTGAAGTTTGCCTCCCCCAAAAAAGCCCGCACGCCGCCTAAGTGCGCCGCCGAAGTTCGCCTCCCCCCTGCTCTGCTGCCGAAGGAGCTGCATCCCCAGCCAGCCCCGCGTCCTCGAGCCCTGGGTGGGGCGCTGAACTGTGTCTCCCCCCATAATCCTCCATGCCCTCCGTCCGGGGTGGGGGGAAGGAAAGGGGAGGGGACGAGCCCAAAGACGATACTGGCCTGGGCACCCTCTGTCCTCCTCTCCGTCCCTCCCACTGGCTGCAAAGCCGTTAGAGCTGCCTGTACAAACTCTGTGCTTTCACCCCATCCGCAAAGCCACTTCTTACAGTGTAGCCCTGAAGCTGGAAACCAACCCCGGATTTCAGCGTGTTGCTCTTCTTCCTGCACCACCTCAACAAGCACAGCACAGGCGAGGTTGCCATCGCCGTTCTGGCTTTCCCTTGGCAATTCCTTGGTCTTCCCCCTCCCCTCGTCCCGTCCCTTCAGCTGGAGAAAGTAACCCTCAGATTTGCAGGAGAAAGCCAAAGACAGGTTTTCGTGTTGTTGTTTTTTTAAAGACCTCCAAGAGTTTCATACAATCCGTTGTACAGTGGTCGCCAGCCACTAGTCTCTGAGGTGCAGGCAGAGGGCGCCTTTCGCCATGCCCGGGCGCTGCCGCTGCTCCGGTCCATGTCCTGAAGAGGCTCCCAGGCCCCTGCCGCTGCCGCCACCCCTTCTGCCAGGCACCCAGGCACCCTCCCAACCTGAGAGACCCTGAGCAAACTTTGGGGCGCCACTGACAGCCGGGCGAGTGGAGGGGGTGGGAGGCGGGCTCGGGGGCCAGTTCCTGCCTCTCAGTGGCCGGGGCTTTGTGGAAGCCCCACAGTGGCGCCCACCCACCACCCCGCCGCAGCCCTCTCTGCACAATGCACTGGCCGGGAGTCCTCTTGCTGGGCTGCTGGCTGGGGCTGCAATGCTGCTGCTGCAGGGAGCTCGCCAGCCAGCCAGCCACCACCTCCGCCGCCTATGAGTCCGGGCAGAGCTACCACGAGAAGGACCCTGAGCTGGGGAGGCAAAGGTAAGTGAGCGCCCCGGCTGGTCTCCAGGCCACACCGGGAGGTTGGCATCCACAAGGGGGGACCACAAGGCAGCCTTGCCTAGGGTGCAGAAACACCTCGAGCCGGCCCTGACAAGGCTGGATCTTAACATTTCCGTAGACAAAAACGCTTCTACTTCACAGAGTGTGACTTCCCATTCCCCCTCTTGCAGGCAGGAACCCAGAAAGCCAGCTGAAATCCTGTTCTTGAGAGAGGAGGCATGAGAAGTGAATGCAGACACCTTGAAAAACTGGAATTCATTTACCCCTGGGAGCTGGTGTTCTAAAATGTGGTTAAAACCTAGTTTAGAGTCCTAGTTTATGGGACAGAAACAAACAATGACCATGGACTCACCTGGGGTTGTTTAGAGGCTACAGGGTGAGGAGCTGGGCCAGGAAAGGACTGCTCCACTCTCCAGCTACGTCACTGGCTGGGGGCCTCATCACAGCTGCAAGGAGCCTTCTGGAAGCGGCCCAACAGCATTCCTAGCTAGTTAGCCAATTGCCAGCAGCCTGGGATAGCCAAGGTGGGGCTGGAGCAGATCTGAAGAATGGAATCTTCCTTCTGGTCCTCTCCTCCCCTTTATCAGGCCACACTGCCCTGGTCCACCACTCAGTCAGCTTCAGTCATCCCCCCCCTTTGGTTGTATGCTGCTTTGTGCAGTGGTTACCTTGTTGCACTATTTCTTGTCACAGCTTTAGGGTGGTTTCAGGCATTGGGCAGGATCCATTTGGGGGTAGACTGCACCTGTGCCTACCTCCCCCAGGTGGGGACCCCCTTAAGCAGCACTGGAAGTTAAACCCTGCAGTGGCACACCCAACTTGGGGGCTGTTGCCTAACTCTACTCCCAAGTGACAAGGGAACCACACAGAGGCTTGCACTCATGTGGACCGATTTACTTGCCATTCCAGGTTTACCCCCAGCACGTGTGCACCATCGGTCGACCAGCAGGTTGCCCAATGCCTGGATCCATGGTGCATACTGTGCCAATGCTCCATCAGCTGTAATCAATAAAGCTGTGGCCTGTTTTTACTCGCCTCAGTCTCTGTTTGCATTTGTGTCCCCTTTCCCATCCAAATTTCAGTTTTCCAAGGCACCTGCACATTGCGCCTCGGCGTTTAGTCATGCTGGGCACATGACCATGGAAACATCTTTGGACAATGCTGGCTCTTCGGCTTGGAAACGGAGATGAGCACCGCCCCCTAGAGTCAGATTCGACTAGCTTTCAAGCAAGGGAAACCTTTACCTTAAGGCACCTGCACATTGTGATATCACTGCAAACTAGAGCTTGATTAAACAGGAAAGTGTTCAATGAAGTTCTGTATGATAGAGAAGAAAAGCAGGACTAGGAGAAAGGGGACTGTGTTTGAAAGATATATTGAAAGATATATACTACATCTCTTGTTTCCAGGAAGAAGATATTAACTCTTACCAGTAGAGGCAGCTAGAACATCTTTGCACAGCTTCAACCAGAAAGAGAGTTTTTCAACAGCCATGGTTGTGAGCATATGGATCAAAGTTCCTCTGATATCTTGGCACAGTTTGGGATCCAGTTCTTTGTCCAGTAAAATCAGCAATGCTCCTTCAAGTCCTACTTCTCTGATGTTAATGTCTGTTACAAAGAGAGAAAGAGACGTCTGTCCAAGCTTAGAAGAATGGGAAAACAAATTTGCTGATTATGCAGTAATGGCAAAATTAACAACTTATTTGAGCAGCAGATCCATCTTGAAATTTGAGGAGAGATGGGAGTGTCTACTATGCAGGCAGGAGATAAATTTAGAATGAGAAACAGTTTAGAAATGGTCTGTAAATACATTGTAAGGCATATACATGCAGTATAACGCAGAAAAAGGAGAACAAGTTTTGAATATAAATGTATTAAGAAGTGGATTTTGAACAAAATATTGTTTATTTCTTATTTTTATTGTGAGATAGTAAATAGATTTTCCTTCAACTTTGGTATATTAAAAGTTATAGCTAGTATGAGTAATGATGAAATATGTAATAAAGAATATGTATTAATGATGAAATTATTGTACAAAATGTCTTTAAAATTCTAATGTAGGGGATGTCGGTGAGAAGTATTCCTTATTTCTTTGTTTAATATATCCATAAACAAACAAATAAAATGTCCATCTGAAACTTGAAAATCTTTTCCATGGAACTTGCCCACTGGATATTACAGAAGCAGAAGGCATTACTTTCTCTGCTTTTGTCAATATATGCTAGCAAAGGCACAGAAAGTCGCTTTGTGATTTGCTGGATTCACGTGAGAAATTCTAGTGGACAAAAGGGCTAATGTAAGTGTTGTAAGGATTCTCATAGTGAGTAATCATAATACTTACATCCTACTTTTCCTTTTAGAAAGCTCAGAGAGGCTTCCAGGTAGTCTGACCATGGTTTCAATATTGGTGCTCCCAGACTATCACTCAGTCCAGTCTAGACTAGCGTAACTTGAAAGCCAACTGAACATAGATGGCTTTCTATTCATACCAGATGTTGGAAAGTGATGTCCTAACAAAGATTCTTCAACAATAACTGTACTCCTCATTCCAAAGCTTATCTTATTCTGCGCACCATATTTGTCCCATTTCAGACTGCAGTTAATGTGCTCTCCCATAAAATATATCTCTCGACACATTCAAAGTTTAGTGCTGTGAGGGAGAAGACCAGGCTAGAACCTTTTCCTTGGTAGTTTTGTATGCAGAGGGAAGGGATTTGTGGTGTGGTTCAGCATTCAAGCATTAAATTTTCCATCTGCACTCTGAAGTCATACCATCTAGGAACAGTTCTACTGCATTATGTTTATCTAAACTGGGCCTTAAACATTCTTGCATGAGACTTTTAGAAACACGACTGACTTGTGGAAAACTCCCGTATTTTCAAATTGTAATATATAAAATGTACAGTACGTAAGTGCCTAAAGGATTTTATCTGATAAGTTTAAAACTTGCACAACATGCAAAGTGTAATCTAAAAGGAGAAGGAAAATGAGATAATTTTTCTACATTGGTCAAGCTCTGTAGTTTTACCTGGATTAAAGTCTTCTCTGTTGTCTTTAGCAAGGGAAACAGCATGCTCAGATACTTCGGCTGCCTCTCTCTGCACAAGCTGCCGCAAACAAGCTAGGACTGCTCGCCTCAACAACAGATATGAACTAGAGAGATTCACCTGAAATAGACAAAAGAGATGAGCCTTTGTAGATATTTTCTGTGAAATGCAGAAATTGGATGCTTCCTGAGCAATTTTGTTTTTGAGACAAAATGGGAAGTCAGATGTTAGAAAACAAAAAGCCGAAAGTCGGGAAGAAAAATTCCAACATTAGTGATTTGTGAGCCCTCCCCAAAACCCCTCAAAACACAGAACTGTTGACTGAAATTCCACTGTCAATAAAAAATGTTAACTGTGGAGACAGTGGGTTTATCCACAGAGGTTGTTTTTGTCAGTTCTGGCCCCAAACTGCTGTGGTCCATCCTGTCATTTCCACATGCATTATTGTGCCTTTAGTTTTCACCTAAGGTTTTTTGTTTTGTTTTCCTTTTTTTTTCCCTAAAGTTTTTTTTTTTTTTTTTTTTTTTCCACCCCCCCCCCCCCCGGTTCTTTTGAGACCCCTTTTACCCCAGTCTTTTTCTGGAAGCTGATTCTGAGTCGCCTTTTTCCTTGTGCATAATGTTTCTGTCAGTTTTCTTTGTCTCACCCACTTGTACCCACCTCCAGCCTACTGTTAAATGATGGGACTGTGCAGACAAATGGTTTCTTTTTCCTTTTCTAAAAAAAATGGCACTAAAATATTGATATATTGCTAGAACATTGTAACAGTAGGCTTAGCAATTCTCTGAATTCCCAAATTTCATTAAGAAAGAAAGGTAAGTCTCAAGCTCCTACCTTCACAGAGGTATAGGGAAAAAGGCATATCTCCTAGGGAAGAAGCCAGAGACTAACTTTAAAAAAATGAAAGCTAGGAATTCAGAGAACCTGCTAAGCCTAGTCTTAAAGTGCTGTAGCGCTATAGCAATATATTAGTGCTATCTTTTTTTTTAAAAGGAGGGGTGTTGTGATGCCACTGATGACGATGGCACCCTCCCTTGAAAATCCTCACTATTTAATTGATTGTAAGCCGAGCATGCGGAAAAACCCAATTAACCCTTGTACAATAAAGTCTGATGATGGGATCCAGAAACTATGACAGCAATTTAACTCAGGGAGCAGATCTTTCCTGTTTCCTGCTACAGGCCCCTGAATAGTATATTAGAGGTAGTGATATTCAGTGCTATAAAACTCACTGGGTGTACTTGGACAAGTTGTTTTCTCTGTCTGACCTATCTTACAGGGTTATCATAAGGATAAAATGGAGGAAGAGAGACCACTACACTGTCCTGAACTTCTTGAAGGAAGGTCAGGATAGGAATGTGCTAAATAAATAAAAGGTGTGAGACACAATAAGAGGGATTGCAGCTGTAGGGATTCATTCACAGGCTCCAAGGATCTCCCCTTGCCACTCTCTCAAGGAAAGACTGGACCCAACCCTCTTCTCTGTTGCAACTGATTATTATGTATTATCAAATTGCAATTCTAAAGAACTCTGTTCATATCACAAGTATATATGAATTTAGATAAAACTTTAAAAATATTATAATGTAGATACAGGCAGGAAAAGATTATCTCAAGGAATACAATAAAGAAAGAAGACACCGTTGTGAAGATTAAGGTTTGTATGAAATAACAAACAAGACAGTAAAAAATAACTAGGTTATGTATAAGAGCTCAAAGGATTGTCAAAGTTATATGATATGTCCACTATTTAAAAGTTTGCCGTTCTCTTGAACTGTCTCCAAAATACTGCTGTGGGAACACTACACTGAGAATTTTGTCTTCTTAACTGAACACATGACAAAAATAAATTGGCATATTTAACCTGTATTAATATAATGGATTCTTTTTTCTAAATTTAAGATTAGTTTCAACAGAATCCACAGATATAACTAAGCCAGCATTTCACAAAACTGGCAGTACTAAAGCTGAAATCCAAGCTCTAAAAATTCTGATAGAGGAAACTATTACATGAACACAGAATTAGGTATACAGAAAGTAAACAAGTTCGTCTTTACCATTTATGGCCTTGCACCCATTAAATGTTCAATATTAAAACCTGAGAAATGGACAGAGCTGAGTGCTTGTCGCAGAGAAGCCACGTTGGGGGGTCATGCACCTCATTTCTCAATCAAAAGGCATTAGAATGAGTGAAAAAGGAGACAACATCGACACAAAGAATAAATGCTATGGAATCACAGTTAATCAAAACAAGTCTGTGTCTATATTTTTGTATGGTCTTGCATGCAGACTAATTTCCAAGGTCACAATGCATACAAAAATATGCCCTGAAAATCTTTAAGAAGTCAAGTACATTACTATATCTCTAAGATGCTTGCTACGAGGAATTCAAATACACAAATGGATACTTTACTCAAGCTGACACCCATTGTCTTGAGATTTAGGCATGCATAAAAAATTGAAGTTTGCCATTTTTGCACAAAAAAGCCAGAGCACACAAAATGAACTGCAAGACAAAGCAAAATGCAAATTTCTGATCACTTTCATTCTCCCATAGTTTAAAAGGACAAGGAAAATGGCAAAAACAGACACAGAAAATGCAAGCGATACAAATAACACACACATTCACCCCATAATTTTTGCTCATTTGGCACTGAAAATATTAAAAAGTCAAACTAATGAAAAAATAAAATGTACAAAACAAGGTAAGAATGCCAGTAACAAGGATGTTAAAGAGAGAATTGGTTAGGCTAAAATAAAAGGTCACTCAACATGCTAAAAGTGTTTTTATTGAAATTAATGGTTAAACACAACACGGGGGGGGGGGTAAAGAAACTGCACTGAAAGTTGCTGAAGTTTTAACAATGCACAGAGACCTACCAACACAGAATTTTCCAACAAGATCTCCTGCACAAAAACAAATGATAATCCAGTCATGACAAACTCCAGGTATCAATGCCATAGTGATCCTGATACCATCTATACAGAGTAAATTCACTGTTATGGTTGTATCTCAGACATACCACAAGACAAACACTTGATTGCATTTTCATCACCTAAGTCCTTAAAATTAAAAACCATTCCTTACAGTAATACCTGCTCAAAACTATTATGCCAGTAATAAAAAATCAAATCAGAAATTACTAATAATTTTATATCAAAGTATGTGCTGCTTTTATAGAAAAAAGCAGACCAAAATCTCTATAGCAAGGTTCCTAATGGCCCATGCACAAGTGCTAAGGGTGGTCAATTCTGGCGATATTTATTAAGAACAATTAAAAACTACATCTGCAATGATGCAGTTAGGTACTTTTAAACTCTGGACTTAATTGTCTTATGCACCTTTCCAGATGTAAATGATGGGACATCAAAAGCAAAGCTATGGCCTCCTTTGGGAGCCTGTGGGCCATGGGCATAGATCTCTGCCCTAAAATCTTACCCTGATCATACCAGTGCACATCCATAAATCAAACACAAAATTCGTAGCATTCATTATTGGATGCTACATTCCCCTTCATGACCTAATTGTTGCTTGCCAGAACTAACCTGTAGTTACTATACAGCTCTAGCAGCCAGATCCTCAAAGAAGGATCATTCCAGAAGAATTCACAGAAGGACAAATCTGCATATACTGACCACATATACAAAGTATATTCTGACACATGAAGAAAGCACTCACTGTATTTTTCCTATAGTTCTGATTCTGTCTCCGTATCTATTCACGGCCTAGTAATGTTATGCACTCACTCGGGAATGTGGTCTATGTCACCATACGGCAACAATAACTTCCTGTTGTCTACACAGGACAAACAGTTTTGTTTGTATGCTAAGAAAACCGCTTTAAAGGATACAAAACTGACATAAGATGGCCTTAGACACTGATTTCTTTGAAATCAGAGAGAGAATATTTCAGTCTTCCTGAATAGCCTGCTACAAAGCTGAAATTCACCATACTTCACCAACAATACCTTCAAAAAGACCCCAAAGTGCAACTGCTGAACTAGAATTTATCCATAAATTTGATTCTATTAGGTTGGGTAATAATTAGGGCTGCTTCACAGAGGTTTTACACTGGTCTGGCATTCGAACGGAAGTGGGTTTTTTTGGGTTTTTATTAAGCATTCACATGGTATCATCTCCCAATCAACTATGATCCACATTTCCCCCTGTT
This sequence comes from Gekko japonicus, assembly GCF_001447785.1. Taxonomy (NCBI): domain Eukaryota; kingdom Metazoa; phylum Chordata; class Lepidosauria; order Squamata; family Gekkonidae; genus Gekko; species Gekko japonicus. The sequence continues at coordinate 145,588 of NW_015168655.1, forward strand.
TTGCTCTGATCCCTTCCAAATGTTGATTGGTACAATCTTTGGGGAAATATCATAGTCAAAGCATGTTTGCACACTGTGTGGCTGGGAAGTTGCACATTTTTACAGGTCCCATTCACATCAACACCATTTCCCTTACCTTAGCTCTCATGATAGCCTTGTAGTATTAGGCTATAGAGATATGTTGATTACTAGTTTTAAGCTACAGTGATATACCAGTTACATTTGGTAACTGGAATATTACTATAGCTTAAAAACACTAACTGGCATAGCACAGTAACTTAACACTTGCAACAATATGTCAGTGACTGATTAAAAAAAAAAAGCCTGAAAGGGTTCTCCGATGGTGGTGGTGGTGGAACAGTGGTCACATGGTGGGTGAGGAAAGCAAAGTATGGGGCAAAGAACCATATGGAACTGTGGTGCCTCTGTGTGGAAGCAGAAAGGGACCATGGGGCTGTTCTCCCTGTTCAAGTAGGAAATTAGCATAGCAAAGCTAGAACTATTAGATTATCACCAATTACTATGGAAGAGAATAGTTATTATGCTTATCTTGAATATATCTGAACATAAAAGCAGAAGTGTAACAGATTAGAACTTCCCTGCCACGGCCTTTTGGTCCCCACTCATTACAATTTTTGTTCCTTGTATTTATGTATATATAGGTGTGTGAAAGCAAACATCTATCAGTTTCAAACATCTGGTGATGCAGATTACAGTACAAGGGTCCTAACATTTTTGAGCCTGTAGGCATATTTGGAATTTTGGGAGGGGTCGGTAGCCCCACCCCAAAAACGGCTCTCCAGGAGGTGCAGCCAAATCCCAAATAACTACTGACGTAGACAAAACCAAACGAAATATGTCCCCCTTCACATCTCCTGGGAAGAAGGAAAGTCTGAAGGGGGAATGGAACTACACACTGACTAAGGAAACCTCAGGTACTTACTAGTCCTTCTGATATTCCAGTGGAAAACCCTTTTGCTTCAGTGAGGGCAGCCAGTAACAAGCCCTGCCTTACAATGGCCCCACCCACTTCTTGAAAAGCTCGGCAGGGGCTAAAGGAAGTACTGGTGGGCACCATAGCCCTGGGAACCCTGCTGTAGTACATGAAAGCTTACACAAAGCAGCAGGTCTTTCAAAGTGCCACAAGACTCCTAATTCATTTTATATAACTGAAAACTACTTATTTACCCACTTTGTTTTACTAAATCTGTGTGCAGAACAGCTGTTTTTCCATAAAGCAGACCCACTACTTAGAGCAGCAGTTTAACTCTGCCAGCTCCAAAGTCACAAAACAAAGCAGACTGGAGAAGGCATTAAAAACATTGTACTTACACATAAGCACTTTACGAGGCTAGATAAGTTTACATGACGTGGAGCAAACATATGAAGTTGCTGAAGGCATGAGATGGCGTGAGCTTGCACAAGATAATCAGGATTGTCTTGCATCACTGCACAGCCCAGGAGACAGGATGCCCTTAATGCTGATACTGTAGTGCTGCCGCCTACAGATAAGACAAACAAGAGAACAGACCTCCATCATCTTCATCATTAATCCAATAGTGTCATCAAAAAACAGAGTATTGCAAAGAACATGGTTAAGAAACTACCTTTAAAATTGCCGTTTTTATAAAAAAAAGTAATTTATTTAAGTAGTGCACTACTGATGGGAAATTTATAGGATAATTACTGTATCTCAAAAGGGTTTCCCTTGTTCAATAGGCAGCAGCCCCCCCCCCCACTTGTAAAGAGCCAGTTTACATTCCCACTGGTTCAGGGTTATTTCCCTTGCTGATTAGAATATGCATATATATGTACATCCATGCGCAAGGGACAATGCAGATTCTGGGGATAAAAAGGAAGCCTAGCTTTGCCCGAAGTAATCCTTCTTGCATTCACAGTAGTATTCCTTGCATCTATGCAGGAAAGTGGTTTCAACTACCAGGGAAATAAGTTTGCTAAGAGCTCAAGACACAGAGAGGTTCTCTTGCCAATGAAGAATGGAGCACTTGATTAATCTGCCATGCTCACAAAAGGGACCTCTCCGGTCACCATCCATTCTTCTGGCAAATGAATTCTGGAGGGTGACAGGCAATGTACAAAATGATCTTATAGATTTTGGTACCTCCATAATCTGGACATTTTAAAGATGATTCCTCACATTGTTCCCAAAAGTGTTCCTAAATGAATAGTTGTGCCACTGTTTCACTAAACAAACAACTCCCAACTTCATGATTAATAATGCAAGACTCCATCATCATCGCCATGCCACAAACATATGCATACCTTGCAACTCAGGACCCAATGTGGTGATAAGTGCATTTAAACAGCGACCAAGGCTTTGATGGACTTCAGCATAAGCAGGAGGCACAGTCAACAACAACATGAGAACAAGAGAGAGGGTAGGTTCTACATGCATGTGATACAGAGGGCCAGCAGAATCAATGACCAGTGACAAGGAATGCAGTGCCCAGGTCTGTAAAATACCAAAAATGGAGTGCTGTCACACATGTGCACACATAGACAAGCATAAATTATAGAATTTGCACACTGTGATAAAAATTGAGTGCACTTTAGTAAGAAGGTGATAAATAGTACACTACTGATGTTGTACAATAAGGTAACAAGGAATTACACAATTTTAAAGATGACGGCTCCAAAGAAATATCTAATTTTTCTTCTTGGCTGAGGTCAGCAAAAGGCTGAGAAGGTGAGAAAGGCTACTTCTGGCATGTATGTGTACGTACATACTCTTATCTTCCTTGCCTCTCTCAGTGGGCAGGAACAGCTTATCTATCATAATCTGAAAGGAAGAACAGAAAGGGAGGCAGCCAGGGAAAGGGGTATGACACCCACCCATACACATGTAAGCTGTCCCCCATGCTAACCCAAGAGCCACAGAAAGGGAGAAGGAGAACTAAATTCCAGAATGTAGAGGTGGATGTAATGGAATACTTATTTTGTTCACTGAATATTACAGTATAGGTAATGACAAAAAATTATAAGTTGAGAGACTGGCTTGTATCCAGCGATGCACAAGCGGAAACGTAAACAAACTTAGAGCAGTTCCACTTGAGCAAGATCTTGTGTATATTTCTTCTCTGTATATTATAGCACCCAGAAATTAATTGCACAAGATCTTCCACCAGTAGAAATGCAAGTGGGGACACAATAAGCCTGACATGCAGCTACCATGGTCTTTTTCTTGCATTTCCACTAGCACAAAAGCTCAAGTGTAAATGGAAATTCTGCACTGGAACCAACCCATTATCTTCAATTGTTTAATGAACATTTTGGAAAAGAAGTGCATGCTGAAACAAAATACCTGTACTTCAGGTGAAGTGCTGTCCTGAGATAGTGTGTAAAGTATTCCAACACAGGCATTCAAGTGCTGAGTAGAGTTTATGCCTCCTAGATATCTATAGAGAGATCCCAGAGCCAAAGAATGTCCTGCTCTTGATATAACATCCCTAGCAGATTTTAGCCTATGAATTGTAAGGGGAAAAAATACATTTAAAAAGGATTAGAACAGACCCCTGTGTCTTCTTCTCTGTGAGGCAGATTTTCCCATCAAAACACTGTTCCCCACTCTGACTGAGCAGCCTCTTAGTAGCGTATTTGAATTATAGAATTATAACTTTCTGTAGGTCCCACCCTGTGATAGAGAAGGTATTTCGCTTTCGCCCAGGTCAGATATTTTTTGTAACTCAGCAGGAGGCCTCCTATAAATCCATTTTCGAAATGGCACTTGACACAAAGTAAAGTTAAAACAGAAAGGTTGATTTTATTGAACAAGCACAGGTGATTTAGGAATAAAGCAGGGGATGAGAAGTTGAGGTAAATTTGGTTGTTTATACAAATTATACTATTTTTAGCAGGCAACAGAGTATAGTTGAAGCTTACATTCTTAGAGATTCAGTTCTTTTTTATATAATATATTTATTAATTTTCAGACAAACATAGAAACATACAAAACCATGATGAACATACAGAAAAAAACCCCCTATTCATAATTACCTCTCTAGGCTATCCAGTCAGACGTAACATGTTATCACATATTCCAGTTATCAAATTATAAATCACCAACTTCCCTAGGATGGGAGTCCATACAACTACATTCCTTTTAAACAAAATGATCTTAAAGCATGTACCTGCAATCTGTTTGCATTATAAGGCCATTCCATTAGGGAAATGCATTTGCCTTTGCAAATATGAGAACCAGAGACAAGAACTCAAGGCTTGCGGAACACAAGATTGCATGACCATATTAGGCGTCGCTAGGCCCGTTACTAGAAATTGCTGACCTTTGCTTGTTATTCTGTTATTGCTAGGAAACTTGCTTCTTTACTCGTTTCTGTCCTCTTAGCTGCTTCACTATTTTCTGTTTCACTATTTCTCTTGCCCCGTTGGATGGTAAGTTATTACAACCTTCTTTAGCCCCTTTCAAGGTTCTAAAATTCGATATTTGCTTACTAGGCACTAAGTCCACTTTATTTTCAAATTTTGTCGTGGGTAGGATTACTATGTCCTGAGATTCAGTTCCTTGACTATAATTGAAATCCTTGTCAATATCTCTCTGCCATTGTTCAATTTCTTTCCCATCCTCCCCATCTACAATAAATATAAGCTTTTTCTCCAACAAGCTCTCATATGTTGCTTTAGCTGTCTGTTGGATCTGCTTATTATCTTGGCTTTGTTCTGTTACTCTTTCATTGCCCTGATACAATTGCGCCGACTCTTCAGCCACCACATTTAGAATAGGGTTCTGCGGTCCCTTTAAGAGATTTTCAAATGCTATTTTGACCGCTTGTTGAATCTCCTCACCCCAAAATTTTTTTGTTCATATGTCACTTGAGAAATTTCTGTATTGAGCCATTCCTCCGTATCTTGCATTATCTCCACATCCATTTCTGAAGCTTATTAATTTCCTCTTAATGCCCTAATAAAATAAAACCTCTTGTTTTTGGCTCCGTTTATTTCCCTGGCCGCTTTTCCAATAAAAGAAACTTTTCACGAGGGGTTATTTTTTACTCTGCATTGTCAGTTTTAGCCATAAAAAAGAAGAAAAGACCATGGACTCGTACTCACAGTTCCCTGCATTTAGTTGCTGTAGCCAGTGTTATAGAAATTATAAATCCAAAAGGGTTAAAAGGCGAATGGTCGCGGCTTGTGCAGAGCATGGCGTTCATGCTCTACTCCATAGGATGCTCCTGCTTCAGGGTAGAAGCGGTCATCCCTCTGCATTGCCAAGGGCAGGAGGGGCTGCAACAAAGCCCCCTGCACTAGACCTCTCTTCGGGAAGTGTAGCAAAGTCCACCTGGGATCCAGGGGGCTCCGAAAAGAGCAAAGAAGGATCAGGCATCTCGGAGCCTCTGAGAAACCGCCTGTCACCGCACCGTACCGCTTCCAGTTTCAGAGATTCAGTTCTTGACTGTGAGAGGTTTGCTTGTCTTGGAGATTTCTTTCAGCAACAACGTGTCTTAATAAAGTTTCCTAAAACCATCTTAGTTTCCTGGAAGTTAGTACTTTCCTCCTGTATTTAAATACTTCCTTTCTGGGATTATAACTTTACTTTTTTACTCTTGTTTCCCTTTTCACACAAGGCAGGGGTCCCTTCTGAGTTGAACCCTCTGAACAACTGGGTAAGAAATATCCTCCTCTTTCTAGGAGTGACAATCCTGTTTTGTTCAGCTAGACTGGCAGTTTCAACCTCCTGTTTAGTGTCTTCTGTCAAACCTAAACCCCACCTTTGGAGACTGTGAATAAATGGAATTCAGCTAGGGCTGACACTTACTCTAAGTTCTGATTTCTGAACTTTTCCTCAAATAGGATGGTACACAACAAGGACTAGGAGTTGGTGTCCCTTCACTTCACAAGTGAACTTGTCTGTTTCCCTCAGACCAACACACACACTCCTCCTGACTGGCAACTGCCAAGCCAAAGTCCAAACGACCACTGACTGACCCTGACAAGACTGACAAGATTTTTTTAAAAAACTCTCCTCAGCTGGCACTGACCAATCAGAGAGAAAGGGGTGCATGCAGGCAGTGGTCCATCAATCAAAATGTGCTTTATAGTGAGGCATTAACTCCTAACGGTCCTTTCCGCACTTGAATCTCATCCCTGGTTTTATCAGAGTTCAACTTGCAACACAACACCTTGCATTTATTCCTGGTTATAACAGGATCCATTTAATCCTGGGAAAAGTGTGGGGCAAAACTGGGGTGACCTCAATGTAATGTGGAAACAAAAAATACCCCAAGATAATTATAGAGGTGAACTCGGGTGTAGTGTAGAATGTAAGTTCAGGGACAGGGTTGAGCCAGGATTTAATATCTAGTGCGGAAAGGACCAATCTCCCAGCTCTCTGCTTTTGATGCACTAAGCATCCTGGTTTTGAAGGTCAGTCTGTCATATCCGGCTTTACAAGAAGATTACAAACCTAAAATAATATTATTTTGCATCTCCTCACAGCAAAATGGTTACCTAAACCCTTCAGCCTGAAGCAAAAAAAGAAGTAACGTTACATTTTCAGCACTATTTATGCAAGTTATTCCCATATGTTCTTAAAATTTATGCCAAATGTACAGACATCAGATCCTTACTTGAGTAATCATCAACACTACTCAGAAGAAAAAGGATATATAAACAGGAATGATGTAATGTAGTAGAATCATACAAAAAGAAGTGGCTTACTTGTCAAAGCTAATTTGTGCCAATCCAGCAGTGAAGGCACTGTCAGGAACTACCTGTGCAAGTCTGGCTAGGGATTCTGCAGCAGAACACCTTAAAGGTGGATTACTACTTTCCAAGGCATTCATCAGTAAAGCCAGAGCACACTTTTGGATTTCTTCAGAACCTAAATCACCTTTGCAATTAGCCAAGTGCTACAACAGGAAGAAAAATGTTGTTATTTTATTTACCGAACTGCAAAAGTTATCAGCTTTTTCATATAAAAATAGCTATACTGAGCTTGTTTCAGTTTCATAAGGATAACGTGTATGCTTCCTCTTCAGTTACTCTATCATTCTCAGCTGCTTCAGTTTTAAAAGTGATCCCTAAGCACGTGAGGGAGAAGTAATGATTCTGGATACTTTCTTCAATTGAATACCAAAATGTAACTCATTCTTACATGCATGAAGATCTTGTGGATATAGGGAAACTGATTCTGATGTTTTGGCCATTGTGTGACAGAGTATTGAACTGGATGGGCCATTGGCCTGATCCAACACTGGCTTCTCTTATGTTCTTAAACCACATTACAAATAAAACAACAACCATAAGAGCCAAACTAATTTCGACTAGTTTCTCTTAATTTCTCTCTTTCCTTTCATCCAATTAATCCAATAATCACCATTTTTAGGGTAGCCAGGCCCCAAGTGGTGCCTGGCGATCTCCCAAAATTACAACTGATCTCCCAAATAAAGAGATCAGATCCCCCGGAGAAAATGGCTGCTTTAGTAGGTGGACTCCATGGCTGCTGAGGCCCCTCCCCTTCCCAAATCCCACTCTCCCTAGGTTCAACCCCAAACCTCCAGGAAGTTCCCAATCCAGAGCTGGTAACCCAACCGTATTGCAAACCTTTAATTAGATATAATTTAGTAAACGTAAAGGTTTTCCTTGCTCGAAAGCCAGTTGAATTCGACTCTAGGGGGTGGTGCTCATCTTTGTTTCCAAGCCGAAGAGCCAGTGTTGTCCAAAGACTTTTCCATGGTCATGTGGCCGGCATGACTAAACGCCGAGGTGCACGGAATGCTGTTACCTTCCCACCAAAGCGGTACCTATTTATCTACTTGCAATTTCTTGCTTTCGAACTGCTAGGCTGGCAGGAGCCGGGGCCTAGGGTTGCCAAATAGTTTTCACTCACCGGCGGGGGAGGCTCCGTCCCGTCTGGGAGCAGTCTGTGTGTGTGCACGCGCAAAGCGCACGCGCGCTGCCGCGACGTCACCGGAAGTGACGTCAGACGCTGCCGACGTTGGGGGCGTGGCCGAGCTCATCGGGGGGGAAACATATGGTTCCCCCCGGGGGGGTTACCCGCCCCCCGGGCACATTTGCCAAGCCTACCGGGGCCAGAGATGGGAGCTCACTCCATCATGCAGCACTTGAGTCTTGAACTGCCGAGCTATCGATCTTTTGGTCTGCAGCTCAGTGTCTTAACCTCTGAGCCACCACAGCCCCAAATCTAGTACTTCAGTTTTAAACTTATCCAAAGTGTTGTACTTATTTAAAAACACAATACAAAACTAGTCTTTTACAAAATTTGAGTCTCCCTGGACTTAAACTGTAAGAGGAAGTGCCTAACCACGATCCTGAAACAATGCCTAGCACGGCTTTCTTTAGAAGGTAGAGTGCTGTTACTCTCTCTCTCACTCACATGCACGCATGCACGCACACACACACACACACACACACACACACACACACACTGACATAAAGGTAATGCTTCCCAAATCAGAGGAAAGCCAGGATTTACTTTGGTAAGAGATAGTTTAAGGAAGTAGGTACGAGAAAACACATGGGCACTATATGAAGGATCACTCTAATATATATTCACTGAGACAGTAATTATGTGTGCGTGTGTGTGCGTGTGTATGTGAGTATAAATATAAACCACACATGTATATAAAAACCAAAACACAAAAATAGGGCAAAATTGAGTAGATAATGAACAGAAAGGAGAAGGAAATTTTTAGAAGAAGGAAAACAAAAAAGACACATATATGAAGCTGCATTAATATAATTCATATTCTTATTTTCCCCCCTGGATGCTTATAAGAGTTTGAAATTCACAATACTGATCCCAGGAATGTGAAGCATTAGAAAGACAAAACTTGCAAAAACTTTGTGTATTGGATGTTTCAAGCACATCTAGCACTGCATATGAATAACATGAATATTATTTTTGCCAAAGAAATGGTTATTATAACAATGGAAAGAGGAGCTTTTTACCTTCAGAAAGTTAGAAAAGACAGATACAACATTTTGTTGTACTATCTGCTGCCGTGATCCTTTGGCTTGTTTTATGGATGCCATTAACTGTTCTAATACTTGCAGCCTTATGCACATACACACAGAGGGAGAGAAAAGCAAGTATTCATTTATACGCAATATTCATTCACTGATGTTCTCTTCTTTTTCTAATTGAAAAGCAGCTTAATATAGTTCTGTTCTACAAGTTCTCAATTTCTGTTTCACCTTTATTATACAGTCATTTTATATATTTTATTTTGTTGATTTAGGGACCACTTTTCTGTTTGCTAAGAGCATCAAATACATGGATAGTCCAAATACACAATGTTGGACCCTAGCTGTTTAGGATTCCAAATGGTCACGTATAATGCACTGACAACCCTGTCTGGTATCAGGTAAAAGGATACACCATCTAATAACAACATGTCAGCGCATTTAATTCCACATACTAATGAAACTGATAGAAAATTTATTATGCTTACTTTGCTTATCTGATTGCAATGTATGGATGTTAAACGAAATGCCGATTCTTGGTATTTCCCCCATCAATGTATTTATTTAATTATTGAAATATTTATACCCCACTTTTCCTCTTGGCTCAATATGAGTATACTGACAGCTAAATTTATATTATATATTTATATTATATTATATTTTACAGCTATTTTTATAAAATCCTATGGCCATGCACTTTTTCATTTTTACTTGTTGAAAAATGTTACACTCCTTAATGTAAAAGTCTGTAATGTGACATTTTAAATTCACAGTCATGAATAGTTTACCTTTGTAACTCTGCTACATGGGAAAATATTACTCCAAAGAGACGGGTTGCTGCATTGATAATGGATAACATAGGAGGTAGCGGTTTAGGCACTGAATCACCTTCTGAAGCTTTCTCATAAACTGAATATGGGTCATACTCCAGACTTCCTCCAGCTATACTGTTAACTAACAGCAGCTGCAACAGCAGGAAAAGTACAAATTTTAACTCTTTCTGGTCAAATCACTGGACAACAGCCTTTTTTCATGTAAACACTATGACAAAACTAAAGTGAATACCTGCTCTTCAATAAATCTCTGCTCTGTTTCTTGTAGGAGGGGACCAAGTAACGTGAGTTCATTCTGGTGACAGAGAGATGGAAGGTAAGAAGCAGAAGCTGACATCTGATTATCAGGCTGAGTCAAATCAGGCACTAGTTCTTTGAGAAGAGCAAAGAAACATCCTGAAAATAATGGGGACAAGAAAATACTTTTACTCACTTCTAGTAGACAAATACATTATCATACCCACCTAAGATATGAGATATGGCATTTGTGGCTGACAAAAGATGGGGAGTCCAATACATGTGAGTGAAACTTGATCATCTCAAGAAGTTTGCCTTGACCACTCAGCTGAACCATTTCTGAAAATGACAGTTACTTAAAAGTAACTAGCAGCTGAATCCTGCATGTTCCAGGCTTAGAGCTATGCAAATCCAGTAAGTGCAGTAAAGGAGTGAATGAAAGCACTGATAATGAGATGCAAATTGATTTTTCCACCAGCTTTTGTTGCTGGATTTAAGGAGACATACAACCAAGTAATTTCAAGGTTTGCATCCACATGGTTATAATTTTCTGTGTTCCTTCCGTTGCCACTGTGAATGCAGAGGCAACCCCAGCAGCAATGGAAGATTCACACAATAGTTTTCCCTACACTTGCCATCCCATAGCTACCCATGGCTCCCCCTCGCACTAATGGCTTTTTCAGTAAAAAAAAGAAATAAAATTTAATATATCACTATATCAATGTCAATTACTATTTTTTAAAAACAGCTGCCCAAAAAAGACATCTGGCAGTGTGGTAGAAGGGCAGCCATGGAGGACTGGGTCAAGGAAAATGTTGCTGGTAATGGGCCAGATATAGAAAAATGCACACTAGTGGTGTGCACTCGGTATATACTTAGCCGAATAAATACCTGAAAAATACCCTATTGTATTTTTCAGGTATTTATTCAGCCAAATACAGGTGAGACAATCTGATTCGGCTGCCAAAATAGCCACTCCTGAATAAAAGCTGATATTATTTGGCTTTTATTCAGGCTTGGATAGAAGGCATTTAAAGAGATCACTCTTTAAATGCCTTCTGAGTTCACTTGCCGAGTTGTACCGCCACCTTGGCACAACTCAGCAAGTGAACTCAGAAGGCACTTAAAGTTTAAATGCCTTCACTCATCGAGTTGTGCCGCAGCAGCAGCAGAACTTGGGGATTGAAATTCTCTATTACAGAAGGTATACCCATAGGGTAAAAAGAAGCTGAATAAATATATCAGATACTGGTATTTGGGAATATTCGGGAATACCGATATTTTTCAGGTCCAATAGACCCAAACTGGAAAAAACCAGATTGTTTTTACATACCCTAATGCACACATTTGTGTCCAAGCAGCACGTGAAGGCACTTTGACTTTGATCTTTCTTGAAAGATCATACCAAATCAGCTTAGGGAAAGAATGCAATAAAGCAGGAAAACACAGAAAAGTGGACTATTTGGGGAAGATGCTGGGTCAAGGCTTCAAAAAGAAAAAACTTCTCTGCTTTATGCATTAAATTGGTGCAAAACCTCCATGTGGATGCTACGTAAAAATTAAATAAGATTAACTTTACATTTCTAAAATTCAGGAGAAGACAGAGAGATTATAATAAAGAGAGAACAGTGTTATTATTAATGTTCTATCACTGAATTAAAAAATATTCATATTCAGCAACACCATATGCAGTAATATAAATGCTACTGCAGTAAGGATCAGATCATAAATTCACCATGTGGAACAAAGGGGCTTTCCATCAAATAGCCAGGGTTATCTGAAAACTATAAGGCAGCACCATCTTTAACATAACAGTAGTAGAGGTTTCCTTACATTTTTATTCTGCAGTTCAACACACACATCTTGTATCACTTCACACATCACACTAAAACATGGCTAAGGAAATTTAACTAGCCCTTGTGATCAGCCCTCATTTGTGGTCAGCCCTTGTGATCAGCCCTCATTTAACTAGCCCTTGTGACTAGCCCTCATTTACATTTACCTAGAAGCAAAACATGGTTTGAAGTTAATATTATACCAACCACAATCCCATAAAATATGGATTCAGAATAGGAAGCTACTTAGTCTGTAACCCTGACCTGGATGGTCCAGGTTAGCCCAATCTCATCAGATTTTGGGAGCTAAGCAGGGCTGGCCCTAGTTAGTATTTAGATGGGAGACCACAAAGGATGTCCAGGGTTGCTACGCAGAGAAAGGCAATAGCAAACCACCTCGAAGATCCTATGGGGTGCCATAAGTCAGCTGTGACTTCATGGAACTTCACACTCTTTGTACTGAGACAAGATTTATTATTTCTCATTTACAGACAAACAAGACAAGGAAACCTTTATTAGGGTATCTCAGGACAGGATTTTTGGATATTTTTAGGAGAAAATATGTACCTTCATAAGTCTTGGGAGGTAGCAACGTAAGCAATTCATACAGTCTTTTCCTATATGTCACTGATGATGGTTTTAATGGATTGCCATAGGTTTTATTTAATAAAGGAAGCCTTAAAACATAAAATGCACAGCTTGAAGTTAGACTGAGGTTAAAATTCACAGGTTACTGGTTTGCTTTTCACTTTACCTCCAATACATTGCCTGGAAACATACAAAATTTTAAGCCACCACACAAGACTGTATATTTAAATTTATTTTAAAAACATTATCTACATTTCACCGTTCAATAATGTAGCTATATAAAATGTTTTATACTGAAAGATCCTTTAAAAAGACTAAAGAAGCAACGACTGCATAATGTAGAAAACATTTCAAAAACGTCATGTTAAACAGTACTTACTATAATCTTCTAAACATTTATGAATTTACATGCAATTCTAAATTAACTTTAGATTGTCACACAGTATACTACGATTCTAATAAGGTTCACGTTCACAAAGTAACACTTTACCAGATGCTTTCCTTTTTATTTTAATTTGTATGCTGTAAATTCATGTTGAAATATAATAATCATCTATTACAACAAATTTAATCAGTTAAAAAATTGAAGAACATACAACCAAGTTTTTCCTTAATATGAAATCAGCTGAAAAATCCTATTGGCATTCTTTGAGTCTACAAATTAATAGTTCCAGGAAATGTTTTTCTCAATACTCACTGGGTCAGTAAATCAACAGCACATGGGAGGGGAGGTAGCAGACTCTGAATGACTTCATCGGTAAGCAGACCCCCACAATGGACAATCAAGCTTTTGATAGCTGAGGGAAAAAACAGAGTGACTAACTATAACAAATGAGGAGTTAGGATCCCCCCCCTTTGGATTTTTATACAAACAAACAAACAAAAAAAACCCTGGTTGGATCCTATCAGCTTTTCTGTTCTAATTCCCTTTCTCACAATATCCACCATCTCCCACAGTTTTGGTCCATGTGGATTTCATGGTCCCAACCATAGTATCTTTGTTGGTCAGGTTGGTAGGACACAGCCCTGAATTATCTGTTCAGATTTTAAGAATATAATTGCTTCACATATTTTAAATTTTTTCATCATAGGCAATACCTGAAGAAAGGAAGTGGAGGAAAATGTGCTGGACTATTGTATAAAATAAAAACTTTATTCATTTATGGTGATAGCAACTGTTAACATTCAAAATAATTGAAGATACATGCTTGTAGATCCTGTTTGAAGTGTGTGTTGCAAGGATAACCAATGCTCTTTAAAATGTTAAGATTCACCTTGTAGGCCTTTGTTCTCACATGGCACTCAGCTGCCGTCCCCCCCCCCAACGAATGGAATTTTTCTGTCCTCATACTGCAGCCATAGTCAAGAGGCTAAAAATGACCAAATTGAAATTGAGTCCCGAAGTTGCAGGTGATAGTCAATGAGGCTGAGGTGCTGAATGGTACTGTGCTTCTCACATTTGATGGGTTCAGCTGATTCAGTTAGTAGTCTATGGGTTTTATTTGAATCAATACTATTGCTGAGAAGCAAGTTAATTCAGCTGAAAAGAAATGCTTTCTTCCACCCTCGTTGGCCCCTTACCCAGCCAATCTAAGTACATGGATCCATGCCATAATAATCTTGAAGTCAAGCTATTGTAACATGCTCTGCATAGGACTGCCCTTAAAAACAACTCGAAAGCTTCAAGGGAATAATGCTACTGCTCAATCACCATCAGGAGTTAAGTGATTAAATTTACTCCTAATCTACAATTATTCAAGGTGTTGGTTGAATGAAGTTTGAGACCAGTGACATGCACACAAATGATTATACCCCAAATAAAACTTTGTTGGTCTTAAAGTTGCCCCTGAACTCAAACTTTGTTCTGCTGCTTCAGACCAACACAGCCACCCACCTAAATCTATCTTCAAGGTGTTGGTTATTATCCTTGAAGTCCTTCATGGCTTTGAATCACATAACAAGACTGCTTCCACCAATATGCTCTACTTTGACACCTTTGTTCATCTGAGCAGGGACTTCAGAAAGTATCATCTTGTAAAGTGCTAAGATCAGTGGCTGCCAATAAAGTGTTCCAACTTGGTGGAATGCCTTATCTGTTGAGGTGAGGAAGACCCCACATCATTACTATTTCACAGACTATGTTAGACTGAACTGTTGTGACATTTTTATGAAGATGGGATTCCATTGTGATTAGTTTACAGTTTGCTGTAAAATTTTAATAGTTGTTATTGTGTGTCTTGTTGGTTTTTACTTTATGTAATCTGCTTTGAATCTGATAAGAAAGATGGACTAGAAATGTTGTAATACACAAACAAATTATCACTCTAATTCATTTTATCTCAGCATAGGCCACCACTGATGGTCTACTCTAACAGTCAACTGTGGACCCATCTGTAGATACTTAAATCCATGAGTTGGGGCCATGGAAAGAGAAAGGAGATCTTTCTACAAAGCTGGGGAAAGACCCAGGATTGCAGAAAAATCCTAAAAGTAAAAATTAAAATGGGGTGTTTGTTTTTTTTAACCAAAAACTCAAAATGAGAACAGTTATCTGTGTGAGCACATACAACCTAGGTTCCCTTTTAGCTGCGCCAGGCTGTACTGGTGCACCAATTTTCCCCCATCAGCGCAGCAATTTTTTTCACAGCACAGGGGTGGGAGGTTCCCTTCCCAATGGCCATGCAGGCCCAGGCCAAGGTGCATCTTCGCATCGCTGCAGGCGGGTAAGCAAAAGGCGATGAGGAGAAGCAGGGGAGAGCACGGGGCGCCTGCGCATCCATCCCTCCCTCTCCCGCTCTTGCCTAGGCAAGAAAAGATTTGCTGCCGCACAGAGAGCCCCCTCATGCTGCTCTCATTGTCCTTCCTCGGTGAAGCACCGCCGCTGCTCGCCCATGGGCAGCTCCCATCCCTCCAGTGCCTGGCTCACCTCCTCTCCTCTCCCCACCCTCCTGCATCCCTTTAGCATGGGGGCTGGCTCTGGCCAGGTGCCCTTGCCATCACCGCAGCAGCAAGAAGCCCCTCAGTGGCTCCTGGCACTGGCGGTTGAGCACACAGAAGAAGCCAGGATCCTGGTAGCTACCCACTTTGTTCCCTGGCCATGCTGGAGCTTGGACGGGTGGCCTGGCTTTATTTTAAACGGGAGTGCAGAGCTGGGTTCATTTCTATATTTAAAGAGACAGGGCACCAGGAAAACAATGCAATAACCCATTCAGAGACCAGCTTGGTCTTCTCACCGCTCTGCCCTGTGTAATACTGGACATAGGGTTGCCAGGTTCCCCCTGGCCACCGGAAGGGGATGGGGGAGCAGGGTTGCCAACTTCAGGTTGGGAAACTCTTGGAGATTTGGGGCTGGAGCTTGGGATGGACAGGGACCTGAGGGGGGCACAATGCCATAGAGTCCCCTCTCCAAAGCATTCATTTTCTCCAGGGGAACTGATCTCTGTAGTTAAGATGAGGTGTAATTCCAAGAGGTCCCCAGGTCCCATCTCAAGGCTGGCATCCCTAACTGGGGGAGGGGGGGTTATGCAGACATTTTTTCTCTGTGGGAAGAAGTCAGAAGATTTTCAGAAGAGGGCCTCCTGACAGTTATGGCTGTTTCTCACAAAAAGAAACCCCTTCTGTGTATGCCTGTGGGTGACTTCTCTGTGTATAAGAGAAGCAGTCTGACTGGAATGTCTAAATGGCCCAGGAACAAGCCCAGTTCAACAGCCTCTCTGATGCTCAAGTCAGGGCCAAGCCATCCAACCTCCAAGCATTACACATCTTCTTTATTCAGACTTGGAGTCTCAGAGCAGCTTACAATCTCCTTTCCTTCCTCTCCCCACAACAGACACCCTGTGGGACTGAGAGGCCTCTGAGAGAACAGCTGTGACAGAGCTGTGACTGGCCCAAGGCCACCCAGCTGGATGCATATAGAGGAGTGGGGAATTAAACCCAGTTCTCAGATTAGAGTCCACCACTCTTAACCACTGCACCAAACTGGCTTAGAAGGGCAGGGTTTAGAAGCACACACCAATTTCCATCTTTCCTGATCTTAAAGTAATTTTATAAATTTGGTCATTTTTCTAGGGAGTTATGGCTGTTTAAAACCCCCCATCTGGCAGCTATTTCAGTTGAACATGCTGAAGCATCAGTGCTTGACCTAAAGGAATTGGTGACAACATTAGCTAAAGAAAAGGCCTGAAATGGAAACATTAGAGAGACTTAAATTTCAACATCACAATTAACAGTATTTTTCAAAATGCTTCGTGATTTCTGTTTTTCTGTTTGAGAGAGAAAATCAGAGATGGTATTACTTGTTCTCACAATTAAAGAAAAGAAAAGAAATTAGCAACTTCAGATTTTGTGTTTTTAATTCTTCCTAAAATGCACTTATGTTTGAAAATTGGTGGGTGCACTGGGGGGTAGCATTTTCCCAATTTGAACAGAGTTGGCTAATGATTTTCAAATAGCATTCTCTGTGTTGGCTCTTAATTACAATAAAATACCATGGCTGATCACTCTGGAGTTGGCAGGCAGAGGGTGTGTATGCTTTATTATTAGAAGAGGGGGGGAGATAAGGCTAAGGCATGAGGCTAGGATGACTTAGCTAACTTGATGATACTGTTCATGGCTATGATGTATAAATCATTTCTAAAATATAGTTTGAAAGAGTCATATAGTATGTTCCATATAAATATAAATAAGTTTAATATAAATATATGGCTTGTAATACAAATGATAATAATAGTATATATGTTATATGTCTGTATGTTTTGTATGTTTGTACACTGAAATAATTTTTTTAAAAAAATGTCGGCCTGCTCACAGTTTTAAAGCTAGCATCACTTTTGGCTCACAGGGTAAGATTTCTGTTCAGGAGACTGCCCGCCTTCGAGGGAACATTGCATACAACTGCTCCTTAGATGCAGGGAGCCTGCAAGGAGAAAAAGGATGGTGGGAGAAGGAGCAGGAGCCACTGCTTTTTCCTCTTTCAGCTGCTGAGGCAGTGAAACTGGAGAGGAGCAGGGGGAAGGCCTCCCAGCCCTCCCAGCTGCTGAGGCAGCAACACTTTACACACATATACACACTCACTCCCCAGTAAAGCGGCACCAAAATTGGAGGTGGGCAGGAGAGGAAGTGCAGGACCTGACAGCCCTCACCTCTACCAAGGTGGGGGAGGAGGTGACCCTCCCCCCCTTGTTTCTCACCAAGCTGGCAACACTGGAGGTGGACAGGGGGATGAAGAGTCCTTGCTGCTCTCCACACTGGAGGAGGGTGGGGGAGAGGTTATAGCAGTCTCACACCCCCCAATGCTGAGGCAGCAACCATGGAGGTGGGCGGAGGAAGAAGGAGCAGAGGCCCAAGCCATGGGAATGGACTGCTGAGTGAGGAGGAGTGACAGAAAAGGGGTGAGGCAGAAAGAACAAAGCGGGATGAGTGACAGAGAAGGGGTGGGAGAGAGGGGAGGAAGCAAAGGCAGGGTGAATAGGATGCTCCCTCCCTGAAAGTTCCTTGCAGATCCCTCTTGTATATTCCTATTCTCAACCCAGCCAAATCTGAGGATACTTAAATCTGTAGATTGGAACCGTAAAGAGACAAGACAAATCTTTCTACAAACCTGAAAAACATCTCAGGATTGCGGAAAAACTTGAAATCTAAAGGAAAAAAACACTGGGAGTTCAAAAAACACCCCAAAATGATAAAAGAAACACCAGATGCCTTTCAGTAGCCATTGCTAGGCAACCACAACAGTTTCCCCAGCATTCCAGTCTTGATTTCTGCAAATAAAAGGCAGGGGAGGGGGCAGGGTCCTTTCCAGGGCTGTTTTGGCCTTTGAGGGAGGACTCATTGGGGCCAGACCTGGCAACAACCACCAGGCAACTTACTACCATCTGACTTGCAAGGGAGGCAGATTAAAGGTGGGCTGGTGAATAGCTGATGAAGGAGTCTATGAGGCAGGGAGAGGATATGGGGGTTGCCATGAGAAGAGAAAGAGAAAATAGTGTGGGGATGGGTTTGCAGGGGAAAGTAAGGTGCCCACCATAAATCTTAGCAGGTGGGTATGGCCCAGAGGCTGGCACCACACAACTGGGCCATAGTTCTTCCTGGTAGAGGCTGACAAGGGGGGAGGAGGGAATGTTGAAGACAGGGGGGCAGATAAAGGTAAGTTGGCTGCTGGGTGAGAAGGAGAGAAGGAAACAGGAAAAGAGGAGAGGCGATGGGGGCTTTCAGGGAAGGGAAAGACAGAACAGCACAGGAGGGGGAAAAGAGATACCCCTCGCAAATCACAGCAGGTACCCTGCTTGTCTGATTAATAATTAATTTCTAAAATCAAAAAGTACTTCTAGCACTTTTGAGGCTCACAAGAGCCAGTGAAGAGTAGTGCCAGGTTAGGACTGGTGAATCCTGCATTCAGATCTCCACTTTGCCATGAAGTCTGATAGGGGACCTTGGGCCAGTTATTCTCTCTCTTTTAGTATAGCCTTCCTCATAGGGATGAGGTGAGGACCATAGATAATGCCTGAGCCCCTTAGAGGACAGGCAGATAAAAATATGATGGATAGAAGCAGTGAGTCCTGGTGAAATATACAGGTCAGATTAATACACTAAGGTAAACATTGTGAAAAGTAAAGAAAAAAATAAAGGAAAAAACCCTCCTGGCTTGGAACCCACTGAAAATTTCTATAAGTGGAGGAGGACCCTCCTTGCATCCCTCCTTCCGGTATAGCCCATAATAACCTCCAGGAAAAGCATGAGGTCTGCAGTCAGAACAGGAGAAATAAGCAAAGATCACCCTGTCACAGAAACCTTCAACAGGATTCAAGCCATTACCCTGTTTTTTTCTGTTTGCTTTCTGAACGTTCATAAAACGAGAGGCAAAAAAAACCCCCATGGTGAACACTGCCTACCACAGAGAGCACCTGCGCGGCCTTCCAGTGTCACTTGCCAGGTAAAAGAATCACCCCGACTCTTCTCTGTTTCTAAATCTTTAGGAGACAATGGGAACACACACTTCCATAGTAACAGCATTCTTGGGAGATGGTACTGGACAACTGCAGGACCTGTAAAATTGGCAGTTTTAATATAATAAACTACATTTAAAAAAATAATAATCAGCAACTATGCAAGCACCCCCCAAAGACTTCATGTCAATTGCTTGAAGGCTGCAGCTGAGATAGTCTGACTTGCTCTATGACCTTACTATTAGTGATCAGTAGCAAGACCTGAAGTTAAAGTTATCTCTGGTTACTTGATTTTCTCAAACTTTGGACTCAAACTTTGTTCTATTGATTTTCTCATCTTAGTTTTCCCAGTTCCAACTGGAAAACAGACAGGTGATATTACCTATGGTCTCTTGCAGAACAGCCAAAAGAACAGCCAGAAAAATCTGGGATTTATAGAAGATTAGTTTTTCACAAATCTTTCTGGACTGATAGGTAATACAGATGTGGGCAATATACAACCCTCACATCCTTCCCTGTTTTAAACCATTTATTTTAGATCTTGAAATTTTTGGAATTTTTTTGCAACTCCTAACAACTTTCTTTAATTCTTTTTGCACATTAGTTAATTGAAAAATATAGCTTGTCTATATCTCACTTCACCACATAATTCATTATTTTAATCCAAAGAACCTCAGAGTTTATGTGAACATTTTAGCTAAATTATCTGCAATAAGGAGTTCAGCAGCACGTTAGAGACCAAAAGATTTCAGGATAACAAATGTAGAGTCCAATGGCACCTTTAAGACCAACAAAGGTTTATTCAAGGTATGAGCTTCCATGTGCACACACACTTTATCACTTTATTTGATAAACTGTGCGTGCACTCAAAAGCTCATACCTTGAATAAACCTTTGCTGGTCTTAAAGGTGCCATTGGACTCTACATTTGCTATACTGCTTCAGACCAACACAGATGACCAACAAGATTTTAGGATATAAGCTTTTATTTTTTTTATAACTTTTTTATTGCTTTTATATACTACATCCTATGTGGGGGAAAGAAGGGGGATATCACTAAAACCAAAACAGAAAGAAAAAATCTAAAACTTAAGACAAGGATCATATTGCATGTTTTACATCGTTATATATCCATCCTATCATAATAACATAGAAACATTATGTCAGCAATTAATTTCTAAATTAGGCTATCTTAAGACTTCTATATTAATTTTCAGGTTTTTATCATCCCTTATATTCTATTGAACTTCAGTTTTTCCATGCTTATTCTTCTTATATTTCAGGCTAATTTTAAATGTTTTAGGAGCAGCTACTCCTTTTTCCAAGTCTGAGGTTTCTGGAGTACTACTAGAACTGCTCAAAGTGTCTTCTGTTTCTCCATCGCTTTTGTCCTCTTCTTCATTATTGTCTTCGGTTTTTCTTTCATCTTTGTTTGGGCTGTGTAGCTGTTTCAAAAAATCTTTAGCTTTCTGGACAGAATCAATTTTATTCTTTTTATCCTTATAGTTGAACACAAGTCCCTCTGGAAAAATCCATCTGTAGGGAATCGAGTTGTCCTGAAGGAAAAGGGTTAAATCTTTACATTGCTGTCTTTGCTTCTGCACCTCAAATGGAATGTCCTTTAAAATTTTAACTTCTTTGTCTTTAACTTTCAAGGTTTTCCCCGATGTAGCTTTCAAAACAGTATCTCTAGTAGATCTCTTAGAGAATTTCACAAATATTTCTCCCGGCAATTTATTTTTCTAGATATAATCTGGGTAAGTTCAATATGTCAAATCCATGTCGCTTTACAATACATCTTGTTTGAGATCTGTCATTGGTGCTAACGCTTCACTTAAAAGTTCTTTTAAATTTCCCCCTTTCTGTTCAGGGATACTTTGAAAGCGTAGAACATACATTGATCTTTCCATTTGAAGCTGCAACAATTGACCTTTATCTGAAATTCTTGCTTTTTCCACTTCCTCCAGCTTTTGTTTAATGCCTTTTGTTTTTGTTTCAACTTTCTTAATACCTCTATCGGTTTCATTTGCTCTTTTATCCATCTGTGTCAGCTGCTTTTGGACTCCATCCAACTTGCTGTTGATGTTAGACATCTGCTCCAGCAGGGGGCGCAGTGCCTGCGCCAACTTATTGGTAAAGTCTGCAGCTGCTTCCTGTGTCTGGGTGGGAGTTGTTGGTAGAGTACTTCCTGTGAGAGGTTTCTTTTCCGGCGCCATTCTTCTCCCTCTACCAGACGTTGTTTATATAAGAAGAAAGTTTTTGGATTTAAACTGAAAGTTCTACGATTTGAAAATGCTTTGGATAATTCTGCACCTTTCGGTCTTAGGTACAGTCTCTCATGGTCAGTTTTGCTTATTTTCCCCCCGTTTGTCATTCAGAGACCAATCAATTTCGAGGGGGGGGGTTGACCCCAACTCTTCCCCCACCTGCCGCTTATTGCATAAGTTGATGCCGTTTGCCTTAAAGACTTTAGCTGCTTTTGAAGGGGGTCGATTAACTCACAGTTTGGTCATGTTTAAGTCATTGTAGGAGGGTATTCATGCTAGATCACTTGTCCCCTCATCCGGCATCCAGCTCTAATCACCATGATGGCTTCACAGCGGAAGGACTTCTCGGGGTAGGGAGAGCCTCGATTCATCAGCCATCACCTCAGAAGAGGCTCTCCCCCACAAAGACTCCGGGGGGGGGGCAGACCCAGCCAGGGCCCCTCCTGTCCGCCGCGACTCAGCACATCTCCATCAAGAGCTCGATGGGATGCATCCTAGCTTCAAGTCACCAAAACCGCAGGATATAAGCTTTTGAGAGTCAAAAGCCTCCCTGTATCAGATACGGGTAGGAATGGAGATCTCCAAGTCTTTATATCCCAGTCAGAAGATGGGAGGGATGTTGTAAAGAATGTTTGTACAGAGTGCAAAGGTACAAAGTATATTGTCATCAGATTGATTAGAGCAAAGGGGAAATGCTTGGGGGCCGAAAATTAGCATTTGTACTAATGCAGTGATATTATGTAGGGCTCAAATCAAGCTGATTACAATAGGGAGCTTTGACTCTTAGAAGCTGACACCCTGAAAATCTTGTTGGTCTCTAAGGTGCTACAGAACTCGAACCTAACTGTTCTACTGCAGACCAAGACAACTACCCTCTGAAACTATCTTCATGCAATAAGGCTGTAATCGAAAAGAATGCACATTCAATAGTACAAATGTACAGCCCAGTAAAAGAAGCTAGTTTCCCTCCAAGCATCAGTTTGGCAAGAAGGAGAAAGAATGAATCCAGCCTCTGAGAGCCTGCTCTCCCAAACTGCTAATCAGGGGGATTCTAGCTGTGTTTACTTGGCTATTAGTATGCAGACCTAGCTCAATTGAGGTAACACTGGCTTGGATCTGCAATCCATCATTAGAAGATGCTGGCAAAGACAGATTTCCATTGTGTTCCCTTCTCCCCAGAAAAGCCGACCCCTAAAGCCCCACTGGACCTATGTAAAAAAACAAGCATGCAGTTTAGGGGGACTGCAGTGAGGACAGGGAAGTAGGTGATATAATCTCCTTCCTTTTCTATCAGTGGAGCTGGTAGTTCCACAAGAGGGGGGAGTGACAATTTCACCACCTCCTCACTGCAGCCCCCAAACCGTTTGGCTGATTGTTCACTCAGATCCTGTGACTACAGAAATCATCTTTCTGAGCATCATATGAGGCAGCAAGAGGGAGGGAAAAGCAGTGGAAAACCATGCTCCTTCTGCTGTTGGATAACTGGACCTATGCCAACATACTCTTTTACACAACTAAATTCTTGAGCTCAGAATAATTTTTTGGCAATGTTTGTAGTATTCTTCATGCAGAATTTCTATTCCAACACAAAAACAAATCAGGTGTGCTTATGCCAAACTCCTTGTGTAAAAACCAATGTTATGCAAATCACATGCATCACTATACCTCATTTCATTTCTAAGATTTAGATGTTCCTGGTGCAGAAACTGGACAAGGAAGGGAGGTGGAGAGATGGTGGCACCAACTGTAACTTACACACTTGATATAAAGATACAGGACTGAAACACATTATTTTAGATACAAAATCTTATTTAGAACATGTAATCCACCCACATATAGTCTACAGGAGTCCCCAGTGTGGCACCCATGGGTACTGTGGCACCCACCAACAACCTTCCTGGCACTTGTCAAGTATTTTTAGGGAATAGGCAGGGCCAGGTGGGGCTTTTGGCCAGTAGGGCTTCCGACTGGCCACTGGAGATCTGATTGGCTGTGCTGATTCAAAGAAACACTGCTTCAGTAACAGATGCCACTGTAGCAAATGGGTCCTCCCTGAGTGACTGGGCACGCAAAAAAATATTCTGAAGCAATGTCAATGTAAAAGGCATCCTGGTAAACAGAGCTTCTACCTGACCTGTTGAAGAGTTACTATTAGAGTTATGCAAAACCCTGACATTTTATGGTTGACTCTGACTCTGGTGGCAGCCATTTTGCAGTTGTACCTACCTCCTTGTGTCAGGACTCCACCAGCTCAAACATGCTGGGGACCCTGGCTCTACAGTGTGCAAGACAGTTGTAGGATGTAAAGGGATGTATCAGAAAAGTGATAACCAAGGTAGTTCAACTAGTGTTCCTAGTTTAATTTCTGCAGGATTATTTGAAAGACAGGATTTACCAGCTGGATGAATTACTACAATACAAATTGCTAGGATTTCTTCCCTCCCCAAACTACAACAGATACTAGCTTATGAGACAGAACAACATGTTCATATTACAGATATATTATGAAACACAAGGCGGCACAGACACCTTCAACTAAAGAGAAAGGTCTCAGTCAATAATCTTACCTAGCGTCATTAAGGCAGCTATCAGCAGCCATCCAGATTGCATTCGTTGTACTGAAATCCGACTATTCTGTGATGCAGAACGCAACAAATCCTCAGCTACTGTCATGATGACCTAAGGAAAGCAAAATTACTTGGGTGGGACGAGCTGTACATATGCATTTGTATATACATTATACGCACTCTCTCACCACCACCAAACTATGTATGCTGTGCACGAGGTCACTTCACACATCTCTCCTGCAAAAGGTTATGTGTGTATGTAAAGTGCCATCAAGTCACAGCTATGGTGACCCCAATGAGGGGTCCATTACAAGGACTTAAAAAAAAAAAGGACTTTAAAGGATCTTAACTGAAGAGTGTTTGCTCTTATGTTAGAGGAGAGCTCCAAACACAGCCTGCTTCTTATTATGTTTTGGGGAGCTTTGCTTTAAGAAGTAGTAGAAGCTGTCATCTCACTTCGTTATGCCTCTTATTTAGATACATAGCTTTGTCTATACTGACATCTTCAACCAGACAACAGCTTCTTAGCTGGAACAGAAAGTCAGGGCTTGAATCCAGGGTCACAGCCTGAGAAACAGCTATGACACCAGATATGCAAGTTGCCCCCTCCTGACCTAATGAAGCAGCAATGAAAGACAAGAGTAGAGAACATGTAGATTCCTTTCCTGAATGCTTCAGTTTCCATAACAGAGAGGCAACTGATCGGTGGATGTACTTCTAATTAGCCACTTTAAAAGAAAATCTTTTCCCTGGCAAAGCCAAATAGATTTCAGTTGCATTGTCTAAGAACACAGACATACATTTTTCTCTCTCACTAACAAAGCTGTGATGTCTGTGGGAAAGAGGTAAGTATGGTAACCTGCCAATTTGAACTAAATGATAAACCAGAATGAGGTTATAGAAACCCTGAATTACTTAAAATAGTTTTTTAATCTTTTTTTTTTTTAAAGAACCCCCTACTTATAGTATTTGAATTCTGAAAACATAAATCCAGTACATTTCAAGACAAGGATTTTTCCATACACTTTAAAATTTTAATTTCCATGATTAAAAGTGATTCTAAGGAATATTCCTTTTCATTATATAAATAGTATAGTAGAAGAGTGATATATCAAAGAAGTAAGTAATCTTTATGTGGTAAACTCAGTAATGATCTACTGTCTTAGTGGCTGTGTTTCACGGTTATAATGAGAAACACAATACCTTTGAAGTAGAACATTTTAAAATACTGTAAGCTCTTAAACACCACCTTAAGAAAACTTATGCTTCATCTCTGTTCCTCGTGCATAACTAAGAAAATGAGCACACAAATGTGCATGTAGTAAGAACAGATGGTCCTCTTGCACTGCCCCCCCCCAAGATTTCACAATTTTTAAATCATGTGTTTTAAAGTTGCCTGTTGAACACATGAAGCTGCCTTATACCGAGTCAGACCATTAGTCTATTAGTATCACTGTTGTTTACTCAGACTGTCAGAGGCTTTTTGGAGTCTCAGATGTTTCACATTACCTGCTACTTGAATCTTTTAATTGGAGATTGAACCTGGGACCTTTTGCATGTAAAGCTCTACAACTGAGCCACAGCCCCTCACCACCTTAAATGATACATGACATATACAGCTTTGACAATGCCACAAACATTGAAGATGTTGTTCTGATAATTACCTTTCCTTTGCAATGAGGAATTCCCAAAGGACACTGCCTTACTGCTCCCAGCAAAGCAGCAATAGCAAAGCTATAACCAGTCACTGCTTCTGGGGAAGATTTCAGTGCTGTAAGTCTCTCTATACAGCGATCTAGAAGTGGAGTGAGAAGGCAAGGCAATGCTACAGCAATGCAGCGTAAGCACCACGCTGCCGCTAGCTGAACTGAAATGCTGGGGTGGAGAATAATGGAAATTACTGCATCCAAGACCCCTGAAAAGCCAAAGAAATTTAACAAAATCAGAACATTTTTCTTTCCAGGCAGATAGTTTCAGACACATGAATGCATGGTAGAATTTTATTTATTTATTTATTTTATTTGATTTCTATCCCGCCTTGCCTGACAAGCAAGCTCAAGGCGGTGTACAATAATAATTTACAATAAAAACAGATACAATTCTAACGATAAAATATAAAGTGCATATTAAATACAAACGATAAAGTGCAGATGGTGATTGTTGTAGTTGGCCCCGTATGACTAGACCAGTATCCCAAAGAAAGTGCCAGTAATAGATATTCAGTAGCTCGTTAAGTGGCGGCTCCTAATTGAAAGCCTGGTGGAAGAGCTCGGTTTTACAGGCCCTGCCGAACTGTAGAAGGTCCCACAGGGCCCTGATGTCCTCCGGGAGCTCTTTCCACCAGTATGGAGCCGCCACTGAGAAGAAGAAAGAAATGCCATATGATAGATATGTCTGAGTATCATTTTTCCCTTGTTGGTGTTGATGATTCATCTTCTCTCTCTTTCTGGACACCACCAAAATTTTACCTCATTCTCTTTACTTCCCTCACATTCTATGCAGCGTTCTTTTTTGTTGGTATTCCCTGTTCTACTCTTAAGCGCCTCTCCTCTAAATCCAGAATGCTACTACGTACCTGATATATTTCACTCCTTTATATCATTTTCTTTGCTGGCAATCTCTTTACATTTTCACTTTAAGTTTCTTGTAATTAATAATTAAATGCTGTCACGTCGCAAACAACTCATGGAGACTCCCATGGGGTTAGACAAGAGGTAAGCAGAGGTGGTTTGCCACTGCCTTCCTCTGCATAGTAACCCAGGTCTTTTCTTGGTGGCCTCCCATTCAAGCCAACATTGCTTAACTTCCAAGCTCTGACAAGTTCAGGCTAGTCTGGGCTAGATGGGCTATTGCTGCTGCTTCTTGTTGTTGTTTTGCTGTCAAATCACAGCTGATTTATGGTGTTCCCATAGGGTTTCAAGACAAGAGTAGTTCAGAGGTGGTTTGCCATTGCCTGCCTCCACATCATAACCCTGGTATTCCTTGATGGTCATCAATCCAAATACTAGTCAGGGCCAATCCTGTTTAGCTTCCAAGATTTAACGAGATCAGGATAGCCTAGGCTATCCAGGTCAGTGCTGCTTCTTGTACTTAATATTAAATGCCTCCCCACTCTCACTTCTCTTTCCTCCCTTGAACCATTGCTCTATTAGAACCAATCTTGGAAATTACATTTTCTGCATTCCTCCTGCCTTGCAGCTGCCTACTATTGGTCTACCCAACATTCTACTCTCTTTTTCTGTTTCAGTGTTAAATTTTCCCCCTTTTTACCCAGGAATCTACAGACTTTGCCTTTCTCCCTTTTACCTTACTTCACTTTTCTTTCTACCATGTCTTGTCTCTCATTATATTGAAGGCATTTTCATTTTTGTACCATTTTGTGCATGCTATTGTAGGAAGTGCCAAGCGTTCAAATGATTTTTATTGATTATTGCTATTTTACAGAAGCCTTTGGGAAGAAATTCTCTGGGAATCTCCTGGAGAGTTGACAACCTGTTTTAGAACACTAGACACTACTGTATACATGTTTTTCTAGCCCTTGTTTCAAAGAAAAAGAAAGGGTTTGTGATGTAACCTTTTAATTGGAAAATTATTGCAGGTGTTCTGTTTTCTCAGCCAAGTGTCCAAGATTTATTACAGAATCCTGCTACTTCAAAGAAATAGGGAGTTTTGTTCTTTGAACTGCAGGTGTGTTTCTACCTCGTTAAAATCTCTGCCATTTCCCATTAGTGGGTCAAGTTGACCTGGCAGGGCGCCAGCCAAGCCAAGAAATAGAATTAAGTGAGGTGCAATCGTATTCTCTATGCAACATTTATATTAAGTTTTTAAGGGTACTATATAGCAACTCTGAATGTTTATAGCTGACAATGAAAACCTATGCAGTGGTTTGTGAAACCCAGACTATGTTAGCTTGGGATGCTGCAATATAAAAAGAAAATACTCTGTTTGCATTTTTAACTGGAATAACAGAAAGCTGTGTTTAAGGTGTATGTGGGCAGTTCTAATTGGAAAGAAACTACTGCCAGCTCTAGGAGTTATTGTTCTATCTTGTACTTTTTAGAGAAGAGCCTAACTAGGTCAAAAAGGACAGTTATCTCTCCTTATATATAATTGAATAGTGGGTGCCAAAGTTCTAATTCTAAAATGCACTCCCTTAGTGTATGGCTGATGGCACTGCTCCTCAGCATATATCGCCACCAATCAGAAGGCAAAGCCCGGGTCCCGCCCACACCACAACTGCTGCGACAACCTGGTCTTTTGCATATGGAAGCTGATTGGACTTCAGGCCATTCCCCCCCCCAAACCCCCCCCCCCCCCCGGTTGGAATGTCAGTTGCTTATGGAACCTGCTGTATTCTGGTGGTGTGCAGGTCCCAGGTTCATGTATTAAAAGCAGACTGACACTGTTTGCCCAAAGCCAGAGCACTCTCCCAGAGCCTCTTTCTAGATCCCGTTGTATTTATTTCCACAACGGGCCTTATTTCTAGTATATATATATTGTAACAGAGAGAAATCCTTTCTCTTGATATAACTACTTGTGTGTTTTAGAACCTCACTGAGAATGAACTGAGAATGAACTGAACTGAGTCGATTCAGTCAAAGGTAACATAAGTCTGGGAGTAATGCCAAAAGGAATAAACAAGACTGCAAATCAAAAATAATGAGCTGCACCTGCATTGTAGGAGTGAAAACGCAGCCAACTAACATCCTGTATGCCAAATATGTGATTGATGACTGGCCAGACAAAGAAATCTGAACTGAGCATGTCTGTGTGATGTCAGTGATGATGTAAAGTGAGGAGGAGCAAGAAGAGTATATAAGTCTGCTTTCTGTATTTGCTCACTGAACACCCACGCTGTGAGGTGCTCCTTTATTCAAATAAATACTTTTTATTACCCTTTACTGCCTGGATGATTGTGTTCACTGTGTGGTTTATTGGCTAGCCACACAAGTCAAAGAACCTTAGCGCCTTTAGCACATTGGCAACACTATCTAAAATAATAATATTATATTACAACACTGTACTATCCTATACACTTACTGAGCTGAATAAGTGGATAAAGCCTGTACTGGTGCTGCTAACACCGAAAACCTTAGAAATTGTGATAATTACTGCAATGATCTTAGTCAGCATACCATGTCTGGATCTACTGCATTTGAGTACCCTGTTCTTTTAAAAACTTGTGGCACAACCACATCTGTATTCATATACTGTTCCACTAATTTTAGTTGGAATTCCTCCCAAGTGGGAATAGGACTGCATACAGATTGTAAAAAGTATATATTTATTCTAATACTAGGGTTCAGTTCAGATGTAATGGCAACCATAGTCACAAAAAAAAGATTATTCATTTGGGCATAATGGCAATTTATGGTTTACCACAAAAAGTAATAGTTGATTAGCTGGTAATGTGAGAAGGAAGAATGGGGTGAATATGTAAGCTTGAGGATCCCTAGGTTCATAAGAATTAGAACAATGTACCCTAAATTAGTTTTCACAAAACATAACTTAATTTCAAAATGATGTTGAAAAATACAGATAAATACAGGAAGCATGAAAACTGAGACTAAACACCATTCACTATGATCTCCAACAACTCAGAATGAATACACAATCTTTTCTCCATGAACCAGACACTCTTGTGATAAAGGCACCTCCTGTCAACACACTAGGCCTTTTCATAGTTCTTGTTCAAAATCCAACAATGATTAATGCTGAGGAAATCAAGGTCAAGCTGACTAGCTCAGAGGGAGAAATAAGAAGGATGGAAGGCATTGATCGGCACTGGGTACATCACAGGACCTAGTAGTTTCAAGGCCACTCCTACACATTCATATAGCCTCTGTAATGGTTACAGCTTACTGTTGAAAATTCCAGCCCATTAATGCAGGTGGATATGGCCAGTTAACGATAGATGGATGACCGATAGGTGGGTGACAGCAACTTCGGGGAGGCCATGTATAGATGCCTGCTACCTCAGCCAAAAGGGAGCATGTTCCACCAAGTGGGGGCCAGGGCAGAAAAAGCCCTGGGCCTGGTTGAGGCTAGACGGATGTCCTTTGGGCCAGGGACCACCAGGAGATGTTGATTATTAGAGCGTAAAGCTCTTCGAGGTGTATCCCTTAGATATCTTGGTCCCAGGCCGTATAAGGCTTTGAAGTTTATTACCAACACCTTGAAGCGGATCCGGTACTCAACTAGTAACCAGTGCAGCTGACAAAGCACGTGCTGAATGTGAGCCCACACAGGTGTCGACATCAGCAGGTGCGCTGCCGCATTTTGCACCAGCTGTAATTTCCAGATCAGCTTCAGGGGTAAGCCTGCATAGACCGAGTTGCAATAATCAAGTCTGGAAGTGACCATTGCATGGATCACTGTAGCTAAGAATTGGAGGGAGAGAGAGAGCTTCAGTAGCCTGATCTGCCAAAGATAGAAAAATGAAGATCTGGTGACTGCAGCAACCTGGGCCTCCATGGACAAAGAGGCATCCAGTGTTACTCCCAGGCTCCTCACTGTCTGGACTCACACCAGAGGTGCCCCTTCCAGTGTGGGGAGCCTGGTGCCCATGTCTGTAACCTCTCAACCCAGGAGCAGAACCTCTATCTTTGATGGATTTAACTTCAATTGACTCTGCCACAGCCATCCAGACACAGTGTCCAATGCCTCAGCCAGCTTTCCAGGAACGGAAAACGGATGGCCGTCCCTTAACAGATAGAGCTGGGTGTCATTAGCATACTGATGACAACCCAGCTCATAGCTTCAGACTAACTGGGTGAAGGAGCGCATGTAGATGTTGAATAACATTGGTGAGAGGATTGCCCCCTGTAGCACTTCACATTCTAGCAGGTACCATGGGGTGACCCTCTCAGCAAGCACCACCCTCTGTCCCTGACGATAGAGAAAGTAGGAAAACCATTTCAAGGCAGTCCCCTGAACTCCTACATTGGCGAGGCAGTGGGTCATGAGATCATAGTCGGCCGTGTCAAATGCTGCTGTTAGGTCTAACAACAACAGCAGTGCTGACCTGCCTCAGTCCAGATGTCTATAGAGGTCATCTGTAAGGGTGACCCGAGCTGTCTCCGTCCTGTGGCTGGGGCGGAAGCTGGACTGGAAGGAGTCAAGGACAGAAATGTCATCCAGGAAGGTCTGGAGTTCTTCAGCCACCACTCTCTCAACCACCTTGCCCAGGAACGGTAGATTCGATACTGGGCAGTAGCTGGTCAGGACCATCAGGTCCAATGATGTCTTTTTCAAGAGCAGACGAACTACCACCTCCTTCAGGGCCTCTGGGGAATTCCCAGTAGAAAGGGACAAGTTGATAATATCTCCCAGAGGGGCCTGAATGCTCTCCCCGCAAGATTTCACTAGCCACGAAGGGAATGGGTCAAGAGACAGGTAGAAGACCTCACTGCTGCCAGGATCCTGTCAACTTCCTCCTGGGAGAGTCAATTGAAGTGGTCCAATATCAGACCAGAAGACGGACAAGGGGCATCCAGTTCCTTTACTGTCTCAATTGTGGCTGGGAGGTCCTAGCAGATTGTCACAATCTTATCTGCAAAATAGCTTGCAAATGCCTCACAGTCAATAGCCAATTCCCTACTATTTGGTCTGCCCTGTGCAGAGTCGTAATAGACCAAATAACTCTAAACAATTGGACTGGGCATGAGCTCGCAGATGCAATGGAGGTCACATAGAAATCCTTTTTTGCGGCCTTTACTGCCATCCCACAGGCCCTCATGAACGTCCTTTAAGATGTTTGTGACACTTCATCATGAGCATGCTGCCACCTTTGCTCTAACCGTCTTATTTGCCTAACCTGTCTCCTTTAAGAGGGATTAGGGATTGGATACTCTTGGAAAATTCTAGACTACTGAATCTAGAAGGATTTAAGCTAATGATGGGGTGGCACAAGTACATATGGTATGATGAAGAAAAAACGAGAAAAACATTTGAAACACATACACTAAGAGGATCGTTAATGAAAATATGGAAAGAAATCAGAAAAATTTTCTATACTAAAAAACCAAATTGGGTGGCTCCCATAGAGGCTAATACAAAGCATACTCTGATAGACAAATTTACAAAAATAACATAAGGATTTGTTAAATAAGGATAATAAACTAAAATCCAACAAAGAATTAGAAAAACAAAACAAAACTTACATGGTGGGACAATATACAATTAACATCAAGATTTAACAGAGACAAAAATAGGATTTTATGAGAATAACAACGAATTAGACAAGATCTGGCTCTCCTCAAACAATAAACTAATACAAAAATTATATAACTTGTTATTAGCGGATTGTCTAATAGATGAGACTGTAAAAGGAGCCATGATATCATGGATGAGGGACGTGGGGCATCTCATAGAAATAGAACAATGGTCTAAAATATGGAACACAGCAAAGATGATGAGAGCAATTCCATATAAAGAAAATATTTTGAAGATGTTCCATAGGTGGTATTGGACACCAGACCGAATATCTAAGTGCTATAGAAAGGCTAATAAGAATTGTTGGAAATGTAAAAACAACGTGGGTACTTTTATACATGTCTGGTGGAAATGTGGAAGAATCCAAAATTATTGGACTAAAATATATAAAATATTAAGGGATATTACAGGATTAGATATTCCTTTTGTACCGGAGATAGCACTATTAAACATGCTTCCAAGTAATTACAGTGCTAAGAACAAATATCTAATTAGTTACACTTTTACTGCGGGCAAGAATTTAATTAGCAAAATACTGGAAAGGAGAAAAAATCCCCCCCAAGAAAGACCTGATTGATAAAATGTTGTCAATAGCTGAGATGGATAGATTAAATGTATTTCTACAAGGAAAAGAATATGAGATATTTGAAAAGAGATGGAGGAAGTTTTATGTTTGGTTAGAGAAGGGGGGGAAGTGACTTGTAATGATAAATGTAGTACATTCGATATGTTGCTATGTATGATATAAATTATAAATAAACAGTAAAAAAAAAAGAGGGACTTTGGCCTACAGGTTCTTTGACATCTCCCATGTTAGTTCTTGTGGTAATTCTACATCCTGAATCACAGGCTGAGATACCCAATTCATACCATGCTTTATTTGAATTTGTAAACTGTCAAACAGCTCAAGGAGCCAAACTCATATTGATATAATCACACAGAAAGAAATGCCACTCATTACCTGTACTAGAATCTTGCAGCACTGGTGCAGCTGTAGTGCCTAAGCCATGCATGAGGTTTCCAAGTTCTTCTAGGGCACATATAAGCATATGCTGGCTTCCGATTACATCTGTAGTACCAACACGGGTTTCCACATTGGAGTCACTAATTGCAGCGTCTAGCAACACAATAATGTTGATGCTTTATTGTATTTTTTTGTTTAGTTTAGAGACGCCAATGTTGGATCAGGCCAAAGGCCCATCCAGTCCAACACTCTGTGTCACACAGTGGCCAGAAATACCAGTGCCATCAGGAGGTCCAGCAGTGGGGCCAGGACATTAGAAGCCCTCCCACTGTTGACCCCCCCCCAAGCACCAAGAAGACAGAGCATCACTTGCCCCAGAGCCCCTAGCTATACCTTGTGGCTAATAGCCACTGATGGACCTCTGCTCCATATGCTTAAGTAAGACAAGCCAGGTGCCATCAGGAGGTCCACCAGTGGGGCCAGGACACTAAAAGCTCTCCCACTGTTGCCCCCTCCAGCACCAAGAATACATGGCCTCACTTGCCCCAGAGTTTCTATGTATACCTTGTGGTTTATAGCCACTGATGGATCTCTGCTCCATGTGTTTATCTAATTCCCTCTTGAAGCCATCCATGCTTGTAGCCACCACCACCTCCTGTGGCAGTGAATTCCATGTGTTAATCACTCTTTGGGTGAAGACTTACTTCCTTTTATCTGTTCTAACCCGACTGCTCAGCAATTTCATTGAGTGCCCACAAGTTCTTGTATTGTGAGAAAGGGAGAAAAGTACTTCTTTCTAAATAAGAGGGCAGCAGGCTACAGAATCCTATACTGCCTTCCTATAGCCTTTTTATTCTCTAGCAGGAGTCCTTTCCTACTGGCCTTAGCCAAACCTAAGGCTTATGTCACTACCTACCTTAACCATGTTTAATGAGGATTTGCTACTAATTAGCATTTGAAGCGGGTGCCTGAAGTCCACATTAACTATCATCAGCATTCTCAACTTAGTATTCTGTACTACTAAGCAGCAATGATTCTTTGGGTGAGGTGGGGAATACACATTTTTCAATTGTGTCTCTTTTGTTCTTTTGGTACTTTTCCTCAGTAAATCGCCATCCATGGGTGGGTTTGGGGGGATGGGGATGGATTTTAGAATGTTTTTAGAAATATTTTTTATAAGTGCACACATGCTTCAGAGTACGTAGTTCTTATAATATTTCAACCCTTCTCAACATCTTGAGAAATTCTACTTCTGAATAAAGGACATTCATTTTGGCTCTGATGTGTAGGAAAAGGAGTTTATTTGCACGTACACTAAGAAGCCACCTAATGAGCGAACCGCTATTCCATATGCTAGATGCTACTGATGCTCATTTTGAATGGTACAGGGTGATAAAACATGTTACAACACTTTCTATCTTTAAATCCCTTTTGCTTCTGAATCATGTTATTAGACACAGGCCTTGGCCAAGTTAATTCCTTCTCAGTTGTCCAAATGTAACTTGTATTGCTTCTACTTGATTCCCTGCACAACTATCTATGAAAATGCTAACTGCAGCCAAGCGTGTTTGGACAGTGGCTATTCTTTAATTAACAAGGCAGATTAATCATTCTTAGAATCTGCATACAGGAAATTATTCTGGACAGGTTACTGATACTTCTGCTTCAGAAATCTACATAAGACAGGCTATTTCAAAATAAGTGAATCTAACAGTACAGCAGATAAGAAAGAGCTTCCAGCAGTGCATAACAGTTGTACTGGTATAAGAAGTGCTGGTTATAAACCACTGGGCCCCTAATCTCACCAGGAAATACTGGAGGATGTACAAAAACATTGGTGGAACACATTACTCACTGATGCCCATCACCTGAGATGACAGTGGCAGGTGATTAGCTTTGCATGAACTACAGTTTCATGCCAGGTTTCTATACAAGACCCAAGTAATTTTGTTTGGCCACATAAGAACTAAGAGGTATGACATAGCTGAAGCAATCAGTAAAATAATCTATAGCTAAATGTAATAATTTTAAAAGAACTTACTGAGTATACCATCTACATTTTAGCACTTTTTGCAAGTTACCCTCAGAAATGGTGGAAGAACACAAACTTCCCATTCTGGGTCAGGGTAGCAGCAGTAATGGTAGATACAACCATTAGAACTACTTCCCATATATTTCTCTAACTCTTCTCTAAAATTAAGGCTAGGTGTTTTACAATGCAATTCTATGCAGGTTTACTCAGAAGTAAATTCCACTGTATTTTGTGAGATCTACTCCCACAAAAGCAGGCATAGGACTGCATGGTTAGTAAGCATTCTGAAAAAACCCAAACAATTCCAGAGAACTCTGTGACATTTTTGTACGATATTACATCAGCATTAGAAATATGATTACTCCATACACTTCCTGAGTAGATCACGAAATGATACAAGCATTGGTGAAAGGTGAAAGACAGAGGGGCATATAATCTTGTTAATCTCATACCCACAACTTTCTTCAGCTTCCAGATGGTTTGACAGATCTCCTTGGCAGTTGCAATTTGAGCTTTCTCCCCAAGAAGGCCTCCTACAGTAGCTCGGAGGATAAAGGAAATACACCGGCGGCTACAGATCACATCCATCTGACTCTGAATAGCTTTAGAGTGAGACTGAGCGACTAGGTCTAGAAGACGGGAAAGCAAGGCTGAGAAATTCCTTTCAAGCCACAGACCTCCTAGTGTGGAGATAAATACCACATATGCCTGAAAGAGAGTTTTGATTAAAGATGCTTTAAATCAAAAACATCAAAAAAAACCCCACAAAAAACACCCATGCATACTTCCAGTTATAAAACTTTAGTTTCATCATGCAGGTAGCCACTGCTAAAGATTTCTATAATTAACCCCATGATTACAAGGCAACATGTTTAAAGCATAAAATGGAAAAAGAGGCACAACATGTACTTCATTTGCCAAATTCAGAATTTATGCTGAAAAAACTGTTTTCAGTTAAAACAGCAGCAGAATAAACCAAATCTTATTTTACAAATTAATTTGACCTATTTTGCTGTTTTATTTTATTGCTGAGTAGGAGAAACAGCAGATACTTTGTTACGTAAAACATTACATTCGGCTTCATGAACAAGTGCTTCCAGCTACTTAACATTCTGCACATGGAACCCAAATTTAATGTATGAATGCATTTTTAGAACTATTATGCCCTTGTGGGGAGTCAAGGACTCTTCTAATTTTCAGGCACCCTTCCCCTGTTGTAGGTTTTAATTACAGAATGTTTGCAACTACTGAAATATTTCTTCTCATCACAAATGCAGTTTAATTGTCTTGCAACCATGGGAATCACAACAGAAAGGCAGAATATACAGCTGCTTCACAAGTCTATTGAGGTCATTTATCTTGCTGCATATCAACCCTTAACCAACACTTAATGAGTAGGTTTACTTTATAAATACTGTATGCACACAGAGAATCAGTCACAATGGGGAGTACATAAAAATGTAGGCACACACTGAGTATCGTCCTAATTATTAAAAGAGAGTTATTTTGAGGCCAATCCCTCCAATTTTATAATTTATTTTAATACATTTTCCTATCATTTTATTTGAAAATAAAGAAAATAGATCTCTAATTAGACAGTATTATGTCTGACTATATAGAGAGAGCCAATTATTCCAGAGGCACATTCCAGGAAACTCACTACCAACATAATATAGGAAAGCTATCACATGAATCCATCTTTCAGGAAAAAATGAATCTTCTGAGGACAGGGTTTTGTATTTCTGCTGAACACTCATCTTCTGGGGATAATGGAAGAGATTCACCCGCCCACCTCTAGATAGTGAATGCACACAACATCCCCCCCCCGCCAACCATTAGCAACAGAAACAACTCTAAGACTTTCTCCCCAGCAATCTGCTACAGATTCTGAACCAAAAATGATCCAGTTAACTCTATTTTTAAGATAATAAAGAACAAATTGCAGCTTTCTGCTGTTTAGATGTGGTATCTCTCTGAAGGATAAAAAAATTAGTAAGTGGCAAATCCTTCTCTTATTTTTCCTACTGGATTTGTGTCATTTTACCAAAAGCAATCCCATAAATTTAACACACATTACAACTGACGTTGTCACAGAACGTGTTCAGATACTGTCTTGCTAAATATAAATTGTTCTGTGAGTTACTTCACTTATAAATAGTATATATAATCTTGATGACTTATTGAGAGCAAGGCAACTGGCCCCAACAGTAAATGATGAGGAAAAATGTTGAAAGGTTACTCTAGGGCCAATCAAGTTGCTTCTGCATGCTTGATCAAGGACAAATTCTTTCAGACACTGACTAAGAACAATTACATGTTTAAAGAGAGACCAGATAACTTGGACTGCTTTTGTGGTATCTGAAAGTACATAACATTGCAAACTGCTCAGCATTCCTCTTACAAAAAGAGACTTTGCTTTTAATGGTGGGAAGCAATTTACAATACAATCCTAAGCACAGTAACTATGCTTTTAAGTCCATTACAGTCAATGGCCTTAGACTGAAACAACTCTGTGTTTAAAAATTTTATTCAAATATCCATTTTTGAAATCACACCTGGACTAGGCAACTATGATGCTTTCATCACTGTGATAGGACTTTTTAAATAAAATTAACAGCAATCTCCTGTCAACCGTTTGAAAACATTAACAATCAAGCTACCATGAGCATGTGGGTAAAATAGTGGGAAATATTAGAAGGGACATAATCAGTATATATATAAAAAAACATATGCCAAACCTGTGTGACTCCAACTCTAACATCCCTGCTGACTGAACTGGTCCCTTTTAGTATATCACCACTGGCTCGTAGAAATCCTGAACTCCCACGCAGGAAGCCTGTCCCCAGCAATTCCAACGCTTCCTCAAATGAAATTTTGCGAATATTTTGTTTGGCCGATGCTTTAAAAAAATAATAATGTACCATTCACTGAAAGAGGTGTACATATTTCTACTGTGTTCCAGTATTTTTTTTTACAGACAGTAGAACTATATCTAAATATTGAAGCATAAGTTCATAACAAAAATTTATTAGGTAAAAAAATCTGAAAAATGCTGGTCAGCCCAAGCCTGTGTATGGTTACTTAAACATCTTGTTGTGTTTAGTGATACAAATCTACATAAGCATTGAATCGTCAGAGGTTGTAGAAAGAGAAACATTGAATGCCATTTTTAAATACACCCTACATAAATGTAACTAGTAGTGCAACCCTGTGCATAGCTATGCCCATCTATGCCCACTAAAATCAATAGGCTTAGACTGGAGTAACTCTGTAAAGGGTTGTGTTATAGGATGAAAGATGTTAGTTTAAGGCACTATCAGCTCAAGTGTTGACAGCTTTCAGTGGTGCTAACACTAGAGATATAACATTATGCTACCATCTGATTTCTGCAATTCTGTTTATATTATACTAAGAGTACGGCCTGTTGTGGGAAGAAATACAACGAACTCTAGAAGGAAGCGCCAGGTGAGTGTCCCGACTGTGGCTGGTGGGGCGACAGAAGGAAGGGGAAAACAGAGAGAGGCAAGCCATGTTTATTTCCTTCTGCTTAGCTATAAGGCAGGGCTGTCTCAAGTCGTTTTGCTGCCCCAAGAGGGTAGTATGGGAGGACGGCCTCATGGTAACAGGTATGGTTCCTTCCACCCCTGACTTATGTTGATTTGGGGTTATGCAGTGGCAGCTAAGGTAGAAAAGCACCTCCTCCTATGCCATGTCTTCTGGGTTCCTAGGATCTGGAAAGCGATTTCATAGCCAGTTACAGGGTTGCCAACTCTGAGTTGGGAAATACCTGTAGATTTGAAGGGTAGAGCCTGGGGAGGGCAGGGTTTGGGGTGCGGAGG
>NW_015168655.1:185535-188094 GCF_001447785.1 Gekko japonicus
AGGACGTCCTTCTTCACCCAAAGAGTGATTAACACTTGGAATTCACTGCCACAGGAAGTGGTGGGTGCTACAAGCATGGACGGCTTCAAAAGGGAATTAGATAAGCATATGGAGCAGAGGTCCATCAGTGGCTATTAGCCACAAGGTATAGATAGGGACTCTGGGGCAAGTGATGCTCTGTCATCTTGGTGCTTGGGGGGGCCAACAGTAGTAGGGCTTCTAATGTCCTGGCCCCACTGGTGGACCTCCTGATGGCACTGGTATTTCTGGCCACTGTGTGATACAGAGTGTTGGACTGGATGGGCCTTTGGCCTGATCCAACATTGGCATCTCTTATGTTCTTATGTTCTTATGGTGATTTCTGGGAGATCGCCAGGCCTCACAGGGAGATTGGCAACTCCAGTGATCGTTTAAGGGAAGATTGGGATATGTATTTTACTTCAGGACACAATTACTCCCAACAGCAACAACAAACTGTTTAAAATGTTAGAGGCTAAGGCCAATCAGGCCACATATGCAAATGACCTCTGAGTTCCGACTGGCTATTGGGGGGGGAGGAACAGCAAACTGTTTAGAATATTGGAGGTGAGACTCAGGCAACTCAGCCAGTGGATAGGGACAACTTCTGAGTGACAGATCAGGGAACCAACTGATTTGGGAGTGTGTGGAATGTTCAGGAGAGTCCATGACCAAAACAGAATTATTATATAGAGAGATTGCTTCTTAGAAGTCCCATCCTGTTGGTTGTATTGACTTACACTGTGTAATCCACCCTGAGTTTCAGTGTGAAAAGCAGACTATAATGTAAATAAACAAACAAATAACTATTGTCTGTCAATCCACAGGGGTGACATACCATTTATAATGCCAATGCTGCCAACTCATTTTTGTAAATCATACCCACATTATTGGAGGAGGAGGAGATTAAAAATATATATCTTTTAAATTTTTCACCTGCACAAATATGCAGTAAGAACACAGGACTGCTTCACAGAAGCACGCTTTCCTAAATATATGGGGGGGGGGGAATCTGTGTACATCACTGTACAATATCACAAAACAATGTGTATATATTTTGGAGGACATTCACAACTAGTTCAGTTGTCAACCAATAATCACCCCCATGCAACAAACATATCTTATCTCCTTACCCTATTGTTTTTTCCTACATGAACACAGGGAAATGGTCACTTGTGAAACAACCTTTATTCTATTAATTCTTGAGTCAACCAGAAACCTCATTTGAACTACTCTGCGTTACAATACACACTGCAACAGAACAGTTTCTTGGTTACCTTAAGGACAGAACACATTTTTAAATGAAACAAAAAGCATCTTACCTGTACCTTGTTTTGATGTTACAGCACTAACCAACACATTGCCTAAAAGCTTAGAAACAGCAATTCGTACATCATAATTGGACCCTTCAAAGGACTTAAAGCACAGAGTTACAACACTGTCCAGTTCTGTACTCCACATAAAAGTTGCTTCACTCTGAAGTTCAAGAAGACACTGCACAAAAAAAGGGAAGACAAGAAAAAAAAGCTAGGGTCAAGCTCGTATGCACAAATATTAAATAATCTGATACATCAGATTTCAGATACAGCCTCATTCAGACTTAAAAGTATAACCAGCAAATTATTTCTAAAGAACCTATAGGCACTGTTATGGCTATAAAGGTTAACATCTGCCCAGATAAACACAGCACAACTGCACTTAGGATCTCTTCCATCATTACATATTTCTCCTACGGGCACAAATGCAATACAAGCCTCAACTTTTTACTGCTTCAGAAACCTAGGACTCTCTTCTTTCTTTCACATGGGGAATTTGTGCCTCAATTAGCCAGGTGTGGAAAGGGAAAGCCTGTCTTCATGTAAGCCAGATGTCTATTAACCTTCCCTTGGATTGTTCCTACAAAGGTCCAAGCCTGCTTGATGTGCATTGCTCTCCAAAGTAGGGAATTCTTTTGTTGGAGAAATGTCAGATCCCAAGTCAGGAGAACAAACCCACGTTCCAAAGAAGTAAGATTTATTTCCAAAGCATGGTTAGTCATGAACATACAGAGATTGTTCAGAATGACGACAATACACAGGGGCAAAGTAATATAGGAACTTCAAACTTGGTCAACCCAATGGGTACATTTCCCTCGTAAGGGAGCTGATTAGAAAAGGCGCGAAGCAGCCTGAGAACCACAACAGCCAATTTCATAAACACAAGTTGAGTTCACACGGGAAATCTAATTAAGCCCAGGCAACAAGACATAACACTCCGTCATCCACCTGCAGGAGAAACTTGGCAGTTACAGAAGCATACCAGAAGAGAACAACAAGGGGAGGGACGGGAGGACGGGCAGGAATAGGGACGGGACGCGTCCCAGAGAAATGGCAGCTAGCTGACATACTGCCCACCTGAAAATACCACTCACCCACCGTCTCCAGGGTTGGGCGGGAGACCTCCTGGTTTCCCCGGGAGACCTCCAGGTTTGTCCGGGAACTTCTTGTGGAACGCCCGCACGTGAAAAGGGGCCCGAATATCCCCTTCTTCCACCCATTCCCG
>NW_015168655.1:193262-202357 GCF_001447785.1 Gekko japonicus
ATCAAACATAGTCCAATCCTCTGAGGCTCTGACCTCTCGTTTTCCCCAATGCGATGGGGTAGGAGGAGGCCAGGGAATAGTCTCTTGCCTCGGGATCGCTCCCCCAACGGCACCCCGGGCTTCCATGAAGTCCGATGACAAGGCAGTGGCCGACACTCTGGGG
Source organism: Gekko japonicus (assembly GCF_001447785.1). Classification (NCBI taxonomy): domain Eukaryota; kingdom Metazoa; phylum Chordata; class Lepidosauria; order Squamata; family Gekkonidae; genus Gekko; species Gekko japonicus. The sequence continues at coordinate 193,426 of NW_015168655.1, forward strand.
GCCCTCATTCCAATCCCGGAATGCTTCTGCTACTCCCAGGGACTGTCATTTCACTCTGGTGGCTGTTGTTCCAGTCCCAGAGTAGTTTATTTGGGCCCAGAAACCTTAATGGGACATCCCTTCTGCATTTTCTTTTCTTTATATTGTCTGTGCGGCAATATATTTGTCAGATCCCAAGTCAGGAGAACAAACCCACGTTCCAAAGAAGTAAGATTTATTTCCAAAGCATGGTTAGTCATGAACATACAGAGATTGTTCAGAATGACGACAATACACAGGGGCAAAGTAATATAGGAACTTCAAACTTGGTCAACCCAATGGGTACATTTCCCTCGTAAGGGAGCTGATTAGAAAAGGCGCGAAGCAGCCTGAGAACCACAACAGCCAATTTCATAAACAGAAGTTGAGTTCACACGGGAAATCTAATTAAGCCCAGGCAACAAGACATAACACTCCGTCATCCACCTGCAGGAGAAACTTGGCAGTTACAGAAGCATACCAGAAGAGAACAACAAGGGGAGGGACAGGAGGACGGGCAGGAATAGGGACGGGACGCGTCCCAGAGAAATGGCAGCTAGCTGACAGAAGGAAGGCAACACCTGCCAGTCCGGAGTTGCAACACCACTTTCCAATATATGAATTCATAAAGACCACAAATACTCATGAACAATATAATTCTAAGCAGAGTTACAACCTTCTAAGCCTATTTACTTTAGTGGGCTCAGAAAGGTGTAACTCTGCTTAGCATGGCGCTGGAAATCATGTAAATTGTGTGTGCCTCACTGTCATCAGTAGGTCTGAATGGGGACAACAGCAGACAAAGAGTGCAAATCATACATCCAGATGACATGCACTTCTTGTAACCACCGCAAAGCAGGTTGTACACAAAACTGACTGAAGTGTCAGACATTTATTTCTTGCTGGAAAAACATCTTAATGGGATGACAGATTTGCTATTTGCCAATCCAATTATGTTTATTTCTGATGACAAAATTTTCTGTTCCACAAGGAAAGGGAAAAAAATGACTGTATTTTATCACCCACTTAACATACGCAATTCTACATAAGAAGATTAATTACCGGAAACAATTAATAGGGTACTTTACCTTTGCAGCAGCACAGCGAACTGCCATCGATCTATCTGTTAAGCATGAGCGGGCAGCTTTGTAAATATCTCTATGACATGGAACTGCAGCAACTCCCAGACCTTTCAATATATTTTGCAAACTTAGCATGATCTCATACCGTCCTTGAGACTAAACACAAGACAACAGAAAGACTTTTACAACTAGTGATTATTTCATTTATTCATTGGTTACATTTTTATCTCACTTATCTACAAGTATAAATGCCAAATAAGTTAGATTGATTGGCCCAATGCCTTCATGGCAGAGTGGGGATTGAACCTGAGCTTTCCCATATCAAATCTCAGCACCTTAGCCACTGTACTGTGGTGGGTCTCTCTGAATGCACAGCAAATCTCACAAAGAGTATGAAAGAAAAGATTTCTGGCTGAAGTCTGCACTTAGAAACCAGTAATTATTATTATTATTATTATAAAGATGAACTTGTTTATCAAACTTGGAAGAAGAAAAACCTAGCAGATGTTTTAAAATAATGCTACGGTAACATACTGTTCCAAAAGCATGCACCAATTTGTATTATCAAGTCTCATATTCTCATAGCACAACCATATCATTTTTCCTTTAAAAAGAGATTTTCAGTAACAATCATATTTTACCAATACTTTTTTTCCCAAATGAAAAATCACCCATCTGAGCATTTTTTTAACTTCTGCTTTTCAATTCATGGCTCCTTACCTCTGCATTCTTCATTGCTTTGAGCACATTCCCTATGGTATCCACAAAACTGTTGCCCAAAATTCTTCCGAGTTTTTTGTACAAATAGCCCAGACAAACCACTGCTGCACTATTTAAAGAAAACATTGGAAAGGAACAAAAATGTAGCAATATATTAAGAACATTTATGTTTCTTAAACTTGATGATTTTACTACATACACCAATTTGTTACAAAATGTAACATGCAGTTTAGCCCAGAGAATACAAGCCAAGGGTGGGATGGAAGGCACACTGGTAAATATTAACCAATTTGGTTCCATGAATGTGCAAGCTCCAAAATGGGACAAATAACTTCCTGTCCTGGGCCATTTTGACTTGAAGCATGCGTGGGGGGAAAGGCAGGAGCCTACTCTCCCTCTATGCTTTGGGTATGAGCCAAATCAGTTCCCGTGGACCTTTAAAATGCCATTCCTCACAGCTACTGTGGGAAAAGAGAATTAGATGCAGTGAACCCAGACTCAACTCAACACCCCCACCCCCAGTTAGCCAGCTGAGCTGCAGGCCATCCTACTCAGCTTGGTAGTCCCTATCCTTAAATGTGATTCCAAAGCCACATTTGCTTCCTACTCCTCTCTTGTGAAACTCACAAAACAGGACAATATGGAAAAAGGGATGCAGCTCCCCACCAAGTTATTTCAAAATAGTAACACGAGATCATGCTCCCGTTGCCATAACACAGAAGCAAGCACCTTCAGCTACACCTTACAATCTGAGCATCCCCACTGCCTCCTGTTTTGCTGCCCTCTTGGATTGCTCCAGCCCACTATCTAACATACACCCATCTCTATACAGGGAGCCAAGTGAAAAAAGGAATGAAAGGGAGAAGAAAACCAATCTAAGTGCTGGGAGGCAGACTGTATGGGGAGGGCTGGGGACCCACTGCAGTTTTCTTGCCCGAAACCCTCAAAAACCTGGAGCTAGTCCTGCTCTTGTCTATGAAAGCTCATCTAATAATCTGTTTGTTAGCGTTCATCTAAGATGCTGCAAGATTCTAATATGGCTTCACTCAGCTATGCCCAGAGTATGCTTTACTTACAGTTTTGTGGGTAGATAGCTTGGTGAATCATCTTTACTGCGAATAAGCTCATTACATTTGTCAATTGTCTGATGAACAGAAAAGGTGTCGCCAGAGCTATAAATTATAGTAAGGTTCTTGGCAATGAGCTGTCTAGCAGGAGGTCCTGGTGAGCTGGTTAATAAAGATGTCAGTTGTTCAATCAGTTTGTTCTGTTTTTCCCTTATATCAGCCTAAGAATAAGAGGAAAGAACGAGTTAGAATTAAGTATTTATTTTCCTTTACACATGATGGGACATGTGCATTATCCCCCAATATGCTTTTCAAGCAATGACCATAAATTGCCCAGAGCCTGTTCACAGAATGGGCGATTCATAAGACTAATAAATAAAATAAATAAGTATTTGATTCATCAGCATAATATGTTTTATGTTAGAAAGCACTGTCAGTGCCACACAGTACTTAAAATATATGGACCTTTAAAAAAAATCAAAATATCTTGAAAAAAATCTTCTATACAAAAAAAACATTGTATATTAAGACACTAGCTACAAAGGTTGCTTTCTTCTTATATTTATGACTGCTGTCTTCTTTTTTAGCTGATGGGGGAAATGATAACGTTCATTTTAAATTAGCCAATTTGCTTTGCTCTTGAAGTTATACAACAAATCTGAAGAAAGCCCAATATTTAATTTTCCCTACTAAGCAAATAACATTTAATTAGTATTGAAAAGTGTTTTTGTTTCTGCAAAACATTACTCAAATTGTGGTTAATGGGTAGATTTGGACTTGTAGAGAACAAGTTTACATAAAGCAAAGCTCACGAACTTGGTAACAACATTTCACATTTGAATAATGCTTTCAAGTTTTAAAAAATTTTCATGTGCATCATCAGTTAGACTGTTCCATCCCAGTCCCCCCCATACATTTGATGTGGTCCATTCTAGGCAGCCGTAGCAAGGTGGGAGAAGGGAGTGTATAGCCATGTTGAATGTTTTTACTGGAGCCCATCAACCTATTTTTCATTTTAAACTACCTGCCCATTCTACTGGATGATCATCTGAGTAAAAACTTTCAAAAAACTTTTCCCCACCTACAATATAATTGCCTAGGAATTCAACCCATTTAGGGCAGAAAAAGTTTTCTTGGAATGTTAACATTTTATTCCAGTTGTATGCAATACTAACCCGACTTGTAGCTGGTAGAAGTTTTTCCAAGTACCTCAGCCACTCAAAAATAAACTCTGCCTTCTGAACTTCACCCAACTGGCTGTAGATGTCTTCATTAAGTAGTAAGCTGTGAGCCAACTCCATTCCTTAAAGTATCTCTTTCTTACTATCTGAAAGCCACTCATTAAGACACAAAAGACCGCAGCTAAGTGGCATTAACATTACTTGTTCAACAGCTGAATGAGATGAAATACCTAAATGGATAAAAACATTAATTTTTACGTTTTTTCTAAATCAAAAATGTTTCAATTTTAATACTTGATATAATGGGTTGCATGCTCCACCAGTAAAAGTCAGGTATAGCGGCTGCTTCATCAGAACATCACAAGCTCTGACAGCATGCTAGCACGGCACCTTACAATACCATAACTGTGAAGGAGCTTGCACTACTTATACTCACTGTACCACTTACACTCACTGTACCACCACTTTATATCAGAACAGCAGAAGCAAAAATGCAAATTGCCAGAGTTCGTATATGCTGGTCTCATATATGCTTGCTAGTTAAGGTTACATTGCAAACTAAACAAAACAATGTGAGATGAGATCTGAGTGTTTTGTTTTTTAAACTGGTCAATAACAGTTTCAGGACAGTTGTATACTGTTTAGCAGTTATTATATTTCTTGATATATTATACTTCCTCTTAATAAACATTTTAAAAAAGAAAAAAAAATAACAGTTCACCTCCCCCCAATGTTCAGACTGGGGAAGAAGTAGGGTTGCCAACGCCAACTCAGGAAATTCCTGAAGATTTGAGGAAGGTGCCTGGAGAGAGTGGAGTTTGTGGCTGGAGAGGGAGGTCAGAACGGGTTCAGCAGGGATGTGATGCCATAGTGTTTGCCTTCCAAGGATGCCGTTTCCTCCAGGAGAGCTGGAGATCTGCTGCACATTTGGGATAATTCCAGGTCCTGCCCCACCTTGAGGTTGGTAACCCTAGGTTGAAATGTGGAGGGGGGGGTGAAATTTAACTTTCCAGTCCTTCTTCTCACAGTGTGATGTAGTGGCTAAGAGAGGTGAACTCTAATCTGGAGAATGGGGTTTTATTCACCATTCTTCCACATGGGATTTCAGATCTGTTTGATGCAGGCAAAGCGCCACAGGTGGGAAAAGGGCTAACTCCATTCCCATACTCCATGACTTTAATCCAAATCACACAGGGAGCCTGCAGATCCGCTTACATATCTCCCAGCATTTCATCTAGCTTGGCCCTTAATATTACATTCATGCCATGACCTGAATAGTCCAGACAAACCCAATCTCATCAGATTTTGGAAGCTAAGCAGGGCTGACCCTGGCAAGTACTTGGAAGGGAGACCTCCAAGGAATACCAGGGCTGGGACGCAGAGACAGGCAATAGCAAGCAACCTCCCTGAAATATCCAAGCCCCACTAGGGGTCACCAGAAGTCAACCATGACTTCCAGGCATACCCCCCCTCAAATATTCCATTCACAAATGTCAACCATAAACAATGGTTAAGGGAAACCAACCACATGACAGCAGTGTAGTAAAGTGCTTGGAATGTCACCCCAGGATCCAGAAGAACCAGGTTCAAATCTGGGCAACTTTAAGCCAGCTACACACCTCAGCTTAACCTACCTCACAAGGCTGTTGTCAGAATAAAATGTAAAAGAGGAGAATAATGAAAGCTGCTTTGGGTCCCCATTGAGTAGAAAAGCCAGGTATAAATGAAGCAAATAAATAAAAAAATGTAACCATACTTGGCCTGAGATTTTCCACCATACACGTGACCCAAGCAAAGGCTGGCCCGCCTTCTTCACTGTCAGGGAACATTCTAAACACACCTGACAGATTGCGCGTATGGAGAACTTCTTGACAATGAAAAGAAGTTCACATGGAGTTCACAGTTTGTATCTGAGCTCCACACAGTTAAAATTATTTAAGACTATCACTCCAGGATATCAGCAGTGGTAAACAAGGGTGTTCACAATATAAACGATGTACACAACATCCTTTTCTTCAAAGCCTTCACTGTAATAATTTAGGGACCAAGAGTAAGATCAGTTTAATTTTCTTCTGGAAGCTGATTTCTTCACAAAGACTGTGCATGCATATCAGGAAAAGAGCTAAGCAGAAAAAAGGCTTATCAGCTACAACTCCTTTACACTGATTTAAATGCCTCTAAAAGATACTAAACAGCACTCTTGGGGGGAAAAGGAGAAGCAAGCATAAAACTGGCAAAATTTTGTTTTTGGTATACAACAGCACTGGTCACCTATGTAGTTTTGATAACTGATACCACCTTATTATTAGGATGCTCTTTCCAAGTTCAACTAATCAGAAAACAATGGCTTTCAAACACTCATTCTGCCCTTCATCAGCTCACTCAGATAATCAACAGCTTTTACTTTATGTCCCTGCTATTTTAAAATATTTATCATCTGTGACAATTGCGAATAGTATGAATTAATAACAGGGAGGAAGAAGTGTCTATTGTCTGCTGAGGCAAACATGAATGCAACTGATCACTTGAGTGTCCAATGAGATCTGGTTATCTGATGTAGCTCAATACAAAGGTCTTTTTAATTATTGATATTCTTATTCTAAACAGAGGAATAAACTCCACTAGTTTAATCATTCATACTTTAATTTAATCCATCCTTAGAATGTGTCTTTCTAATCCTTCTCACCCCTGTTCCACTGGTCTCTATGATTAACTAGTAAGGACTTTTATTGATGTTTCCAATGTAAACTCCTTTCCAATCAGAGGTAAGACTGCTTAGAGCAGGGGTGGCCAAACTTGTTTAATGTAAGAGCCACATAGAATAAACATCAGATGTTTGAGAGCCACAAGACATAAATAAATATTACACACGTTTTTATTGGAAAATATGCAAATTTGCTTTTTATTAACATTAAATGAGACTGCCAAAAATAAAAGAGGGAGGAAAGAAGCGAGAAAGAAAAAGGAAGGAAGAGACACAAAGAAAGGTGGAAGGAAAGCAAACAAATGGGGGAGGGGGGAGAGGTGGAAAGAAAGCAACCTAAACTTTAAATGTGCCCCTCATGCCCCCAAGCTGGCTGGCTTGGAAAAGGGATTTAAAGAGACAAATGCCTTCTCCAAGCCGGGAGGGGGGGGCCTTTGAGAACACATTTAAATTTAAAGTTGCTTTCTTTCTCTGCTCCCCCCCACCTCAAGCCTACCCAGGGAGGGGAGCACTGGCTGGGGAAGGGAAGACGGATCGGGAAGGCATGCCTCCCCTTCGGTTCCCCAGCAGCCCTGCCAGGAGCCGCACAATATGTGTGAAAGAGCTGCTTGTGGCTCCCAAGCCGCAGTTTGGCCACCCCTGGCTTAGAGCTTGGGTTTGGGCCATTCTGAATTGTGACCCTAAAACATAAAGAAGAAGAAGAGATTGGATTTATACCCCACCCTTCACTACCCAAAGGTGTCTCAGAGTGGCTTACAAACTCCTTTCCCTTCCCCTCCCCACAACAGACACCCTGTGAGGTAGGGGGGGCTGAGAGAGCGCCTAACAGAAACTGCTATTTTTCAAGAACAGCTCTTATCAGAGCTACGGCTTGCCCAAGGTCATCCAGCCAGATGTAAGTGGAGGAGTGGGGAATCCAACCCGGTTCTCCCAGATTAGAGTCCGCGCACTTAACCACTACACCAAAGTACCCTCTGACATCCAACTTGGTAGCCCATGTACAGCTATTATAAACCCCCCCCAACACATTTGCTGTTTAAGATTATATGGTTCTCACCAGTGTTCCCTCTAAGCTGAGTTAGTGTGAGCTAGCTCACAGTTTTTTAGCCTCCAGCTCACACATTTTTGTCTTATCTCAGAATGGATGGCTCCAGGAGCAAATTAATTTATGCCGTAGCCAAATCGCTCCCTCATAACTTTAATGCCAGTAGCTCATAAAGTAACATTTTTGCTCACAAGACTCCACAGCTTGTTCTGAAGACAGAAGCCTTCATAAGGCACATGTTATTTACAATGCACACACAGAGACAAAGGGCTGCCCAGTGGATGTGGCATGTGCATATGGGGAAGGGATGTGAAGGTTTAGGGATTTGCAAAAAATATTTTAATCAGAAAGGGACTCCTAAGGTTGCTAACGTTTGTGAAAAACTTAACCTGATGGTCTGAGTTTGTCAGGATGAGTAACATACGAACACATTTGAAATCTTAATAACCACTTTTTCAAAATTTTCATCTAAAGAAAACATGAAGGAAGTATTTATTTATTGAATTTATAGCTCTCTACCCCCTGTACAACAGGGTTTAGAGTGGGTAATAATGTTCATAAAACAATATCAATAAAATTAAATATTAAAACAATTTTACAATAATATTAATAACTAGTCAGATGGCACATAAAAGAACACAACTTAGTAACGTCCCACAGTTATGAGAAAATTACAATTCAGAAATGGGGCGAAGGAAAGAAGGGAGGCCAGCCTAGATGGAGATAGTTGCTGCCTCAGCCATCGACCTGGTGAAACATCTCTGTCTTGCAGGCCCTGCAGAACTGCATCAAGTCCTGCAGGGCCTGGACCTCACTCAGGAGGGCATTCCACCAGGTTGGAGACAGGGCCAAACAAGCCCTGGTTCTGGTCAAGGACAGGGCTGAATGTGGGCTCTGAATGAAGTTCCCGTGAGAACATGCACTACTGCATTCTAGACCAGTTGCAGTTTCCGGGTCAGCCTCAAGGGTAGCCCTGCATACAGTGAGTTACAGTAGTCTAGTCTGGAGGAGACCACTGCATGGATCACTGTGGCTAAGTCAGGGTAAGACAGGAAGAGAACCAATTGCCTGACCTGGTACAGATGGAAAAACAACAGCAGCAAGCTTAGTATAAA
>NW_015168655.1:202425-204022 GCF_001447785.1 Gekko japonicus
GGGTTGGGGGGGGGGGGACAAAATAATGAAAACTATAACCAAACCTTTAAATATGTAAGGTTCTTAATCCATCTGTGTACTACTGTTAATATGTTCTTCAAATACTGAATCTTAAAAGATTACTTTTCTACAGCAAAGCTGTGTCTTTTTTTACTCTTTGTAGCAACTTTAAAATTCTTAACCAAAGTAGCCACATCACCAGATAGAGATTACTGCTGTGGGTTGACAAGCTTTGGTTGTTTTTGGAAAGCTGTTATTTACTGTTCCCCTCATTTTACAAAGGAAGACTAGACTATGGTATATGTTGCTATACACGTAATAGTGGTTTTAAACTTGCTGGTGTTACAAGAAAGGGGCTGAGCTTTATTTTAGAAATATACTTGAGTATAAAAATGAGTTATAACCCTAGAAACTGGAAAGCCATATGTGCCTCAACCAGCCAATAACTCAATTATGCACTGCCACAGAGACCAAGCAAAGTGAGGCAATTTAATCATCAAAAAGAAATAGCAGTGTAATTCAGACTACACTGGGAAAGATATTGGTATGGGTATTATAGCCATTTGAGAAACTCTGCTGATCACATGACTCCTAAAATCTTATCACCAACCAGGAAATCTGTGTGCATACACAATACCACTCACTGACTGACTTTGCTTAGTAAACCCTAAATGTGCTCAAGCCTTTCTCTGAATAAACACAACTATCTCAAGTCATAAACTAGTGTAGTCCATACCTGATCAATACCTGATCATCATCCACTCATGTAATTTCAAAGTAAAAAACATGCACTTCCTTATTGCTTTTTTCAATACCTTTTTTCATTACCTGATCGTCATCCACTCATGTAATTTCAAAGTAAAAACATGCATTTCTTTATTGCTTTTTTCTTTCCCTTACTTTTTCTCCTAAGTCACATGACTGTAAGAAGCTAGTTAGCATTGATCTCACTAGCCTACCTGTGCTTTAATCCACTTCCACCCACCAAGTCGCTGCCCACAGCCACAACTACAAAATCAGAACATACGGTGTCCCAGACAAGACAATTTTCTTTGTATAAATATAGTTATATGTACACGATACATAAATTTCAGCCACATATTCAACAAGATATTGTGGTTGACAAATCCTTAGTGTTAGGCTTGATTCCCATTTGCTGTGTGCCACTTTAAGGGCCTGGATAAGAGGAAGGGGTGAGTAGTATAAGCAGCTCTCCTTTGCTGGCTGGCTGTCACACGCCATGGCAAGCAGGGATAGGGGAAGGCTACCACAGTTCTGAATCTCCCAATCAATTTGTAGATCACCTTGAGAAAGGCCATATGACCCCAGTTAAAAATAACTCCACCTCAAACTGTTTACTAGAGGTGAGTATCCAAGGCCTCAGGGTAAGGTATTTTTTTTTAAAGAATGGAGATGTAAGACACTATTGTTTTAAAAAGTAGTATATCTTCTGCATGTGTATAAATTTATAATCATATTGCCCTGACCTGGATAGCCCAGGCTAGCCCGATTCCATCAGATCTTGGAAGCTAAGTAGGGTCGGCCCTGGCTAGTATTTGGATAGGCAACCTCCAAGGAATACCAGGGTCATGACGCA
>NW_015168655.1:204971-205443 GCF_001447785.1 Gekko japonicus
AGGCTCTGGGAAACCCCCTAAAATCCCCCCCCCCCCCCGACCTCCTTTTGTGAAGCCAATCCCCAGGGCGATGTCTGCCTCCCTTCGTCCCCCGCCCTGCAGCACCACTCTTCAGGGCAACAATGTGTGGAGTCGCCACTGTCCATACAAGGAGGGAACGGCGTGTCCCGAGCACGGCTCCCCCCTTGGCTTGCAGGGAAGAAGCCAACCCCACACACCCTTCAAGCCCAGCAGCACCACTCCCCCCGCGAGGAGCTCCCTTCCACCCACCGCGCCCCAAGCAGCCAAAGTCCTTCACGCTGTGCCGCGCGCCCGTCCCCCAAAGGCAGCTCGGAGGCTGCCTCCGCCGCTCCAGTTACCTGGCCTGCGGGCAGCTATCCGGGGAAGCCTCGGACTGCGCAGGGTGGGGTCCGGCCCAGGCTGCTGCTGCCGCCGCCGGCTTGGGATTCACAGGCTGGGGGGCCCCCTCCCG
>NW_015168655.1:205648-206101 GCF_001447785.1 Gekko japonicus
GGTTGCGGGGAGGGGCCCCCACAGCCCGCCGCCGGGGGGGGGGGGATTTCCCCCGCCCCTGCTCGCCAACCTACCCACGCACACACTCTGTCTCTCTGCTGTCCGGGTTAGACTTCCACAGTTTAGCTCCCTCGTTTTTAGTGCGTGTGTTTGTGTGTTTTAGACGTTCGGTCTCGTTTGAGGAAGCTATGTAAGCCTTGCTTTTTGCAACGACTGCCGCGTCACCCGCATCAAGAATGCTTCTCTTCCCACCCCCTCCCTTCTCTCCCTCTCTCTTTTTACTCGCTCGTCTTCTACAAACACATTCCTTTCCTGAAAAGAAACAATCGCTACAATGAGCTGGCTTGAAACCGGCCCAGCTACAGGCCCACATCGCAGGTCTGGATTCAAAACGGAAACGCCCACGGGCCCGTGGGTTTTCGACAGATGGGAAGGGACACTGGAGGAGTCTTG
>NW_015168655.1:206392-218411 GCF_001447785.1 Gekko japonicus
GCGTAACTTATATGCATATGTCACACCCACTCACACCACCGGAAGTGTGTCAGAAGGCAACACCCACCGCTCAGGCTCCACTGGACTGTTTTGGATTGCTAGCTATTGGGGGGGGGGGAACTGTGTAGATCTGCCCTTGCAGAGCAGGGAGAGCTTGTACCTGAATAAAACTTGGTCTTAAAGGTGCAAATGGACTGTTTTGGGCTAGGGGGAGCTCTGCAACTTACCTGGCTGCTTCTTGCTCTGACTGGGGGCTGCTGGGAGCAGGGGGTGAGGCTTGTTGCGTGTGCCCACCCCCTGGGCTCTTTACTGCCAGAGCTCCGCTCCTGTGCGCTCCTGCAGGATATGACCCCTGATTATATGACCCCTTACTGTTTTTAATTGCATAATCCACCTTGATTTTCAGTGAGAAAGGTGGACTATATAAAGAACATACAATAAAACAAGGTTACAAAACTATAGAAAACAGAGTGCCATGCATGTGTGATATATTCATAAAAATGGGAGGGTTGTACTCAGGTCTCATTATTCAATGCAGTGACAGAACAGTAATACAGGATGACCTCTATCAAGGTCAGTATTGTCTGTTCTGACTGGCAGCAGCTCTCCAAGATCTCAGATAGATATGTACCCCCTGATCCTCTTAAGATGGGCCCACCCCCTTCCTGGCAAGGTGCTATTAGACATTGTGCAAGTTTTGAGCCTTGGGAAAAAAGGCATTCAAATGTTTCAAACATTGATATGTTTTTATAAGTCTTTTGCTTCTGAATGTGCATTGAATTTTTTTTACCAATGTGCTATAAATGGTGGCTGAACTTTCATGCCATCCTATCAGAATCAATATTTATGTAGACATTAGTAAGATTTGCACTAAGAGAGCAATCCTAAACAGGTCTACAGAGGCACCTGCTCAGCTCTCTTCAATTGGATTTATTCCCAGGAAAGTGTGCCTAGGATTCTCTGGCTATAAATTTGAACCTTACATACCATTCTAACATATTTGATAACGTGTGCGTGTACACAAAAGCTCATACCTTGAATAAACCTTTCTTGGTCTTAAAGGTGCCATTGGGCTCTAAATTTGTAGGATTGCACTGTAAACCGTGTCTTCTTTTGTTCTTGAGGTGTATAGTAATGTGTTCAATGTGGTATCTAAACCCCAATCCTGTCCCTGTTTATTCAGTTATTTCATAGAGCTTATTCTCAAGGAAAGTATGCATTGCTTTGCTGCCATACACTTCAAAACATTCTAGTCCATGTGGTAGCATTGCTGATAGAGTGGTAGAACAGAATAGGGGCCATGACAAAGGAGGAGTGGGGCAGGAGAGTCCAGTGTCTCAAGGAGGCCCTTGCATGGGTTTGCAAGATTCTTCCAAGCTATTATGCTGTCCATCTGGCTGTTATGGTTGAAACAATAGTATCTTTATGTTTTATTGGTAAATGTAACGGGGAATTTCAGAAAGCCGATATGTTCCATTTCAGGAACTGTTCACTAACGGTTTCTGTACTAACATTTCAGACAGAACCGTTTTAGTAACGGTTCCCTAATGGAATATATTGACCCTTTCAGACACAAACGCCCCTGTCCCGTTAGGGAAGCGTTCTTGAGCCATTTTACCTGCAAACTGCTTCCAAGCGGTCTTCAATTTTCTATACCGTTCCTGAAGCATTACGGGGTGCTGTGTAAAATGCCCCCGTGGTGCTTCCTCCGATGACGAGGTTTTCCCGCCCTTTTTCGTCCATGCGGGCAATCTCCGTCTTTTTTAAACGTTCTTTTAAGAGCGCTATAGCGCTATAACACAACACCAAAACAGCACAATAGCGACCCCATTGGAATGCCTGGACCACTGAGATACATGAGAGCACTACATTGGGGAAGAACAGGGTTTTCAATGGAGTACAATGCCATGAAGTCCTCCTTCCACAGCATTTGCTATATGCCTGGGAACTGATATCTGTAGGCAGGAGATAAGCTGTAACTCTGCAGTGCTCCCTCTAAGCTGTGGAGTCCTGTGAGCAAAAATTCCACTTTGTGAGCTACTGGCATTAAAACTGTGAGCAAGTTATTTGGCTACTGCATAAATTAGTTTCCTCTGGAGCCATTCTTCCTGAGCGAAGACAAAAACTTGTGAAAACTGTGAGCGAGCTGACACGAACTCAGCTTACAGGGAACACTGGCTGAAAGTACAGAGGATCCCCAGGTCCCCCCGGAGGCATGGCATCCTGAAATGCTGGCCATCAAAAGGAGGATGCTGTTTGCAAACCAGGAAGGAGCTAGTGTTTAAAAAAAATGCTCTCAAACTGTGTGTTCCCGAGCTTCCACTTCCTATTTTTAAATCCCCCAATCTCATGTATCTCAATGGAGTCCAGGTATTCCAATGGGGGTCGCTATTGTGCTGTTTTGGTGTTGTGTTATAATGCTATAGCGCTCTTAAAAGAACATTAAAAGGACTTCCGGATTCAGTGTTTTGCCGCTCAGACGTGTCCCATCTAGCTCTGATGGAGACGCGTTGAGACCCAGCTGACGGGAAGGGTCCAAGATTGTCCCGGACCCTCCCGGGATCTTCGTAGGAGACCCCCCAGCTTGGGGAGCTGAGGAGAGCCTCTTCCAAGGCGACGGCCAAGGAACTGAGGCTCACCTTTTGCCTGCAAGGTCCTGTCGCCACAGTGCCAATATGGCAATCAGAGACGAGTGCTGGAGCAAGCGAACACAATCGAAAGTTTAAAAAATGCTTCTAAAAGATCCCCAAGGCTCCAAACCATGAGTTAAGCAATATTGAAGTGTTACAAAGCGAGTATGAGCCTTGGTAGAAATTAGAAGTGCCTACAAACAAAGCGTGGGTCGAGGGGGAATGCAAGACTCCCCCCCCCACAAAACCTGAAAAGCGGTTTTAAATCAAGAACAAAACACTTTAAGCTAATCTAAACAGAAGAAAATCTTAACAAAGTCAGAAACTGTATGCTAGTATAAAGCCGACTAAAATTGTTGAACTTTTATCTTGTTTTAGAAAACTTACTTCTTGTTGGTATTATGGCAGGGAGAGGGCGGAAAACGATGCCGGAGAAAAAACCACTCCCCAGAAATAATCAACCAACGACTCCTTCCCGGAACCAGGAAGTAACCACTGACTTTTCTACATTGCTAGCAAATGCACTGCGCCCTCTAATGGAGCAGATGACTAATCTCAACACTAAATTGGACACTGTCCAAAAACAACTGACTCAAATGGATAAAAGAACCTCAGCTACCGAGAAAACAATAAAAATGATGGAAAAAAAGACTAAGAGTATTAACAAAAGAATGGATGAAGCGAATAAAGAAAGATCTTCTGACACAGCTAATACAGCTAATACAGCTCCAGCTGGAAAGATCCACATACATCCTATGTTTCCAGGGGATTCCAGAAGAAAAAAAATGAGAACTTAAAGGAACTCTTAGCAGACGCTCTTGTACCACTAATAAATTACAAACAAGAAGAATTATTGAATGACATGGACTTTATAAAGAAAAACAAACTCCCATTACCATTTTATAGTCTGATGTATTATGTTATGGCCTATGGCTAAGACAATAAACTTGATACTGGCTACTAAGAACATAAAAGAAGCCAA
This sequence comes from Gekko japonicus, assembly GCF_001447785.1. Classification (NCBI taxonomy): domain Eukaryota; kingdom Metazoa; phylum Chordata; class Lepidosauria; order Squamata; family Gekkonidae; genus Gekko; species Gekko japonicus. The sequence continues at coordinate 210,005 of NW_015168655.1, forward strand.
TGTTGGATCAGGCCAATGGCCCATCTAGTCCAACACTCTGTCACACAGTGGCCAAAAATACCAGGTGCCATCAGGAGGTCCAGCAGTGGGGCCAGGACACTAGAAGCCCTCCCACTGGTGCCTCCTCAAGCACCAAGAATACAGTGCATCACTTGCGCACCACTAATGGATTATAAACGAGAAGAATTATTGAAGGAGATGGACTTGGTTTACAGGATTTACCTGGATTTTATAAAGAAAAACAAACTCCCAGGAGAAATTTATTTGAAATTCATGAAATAATCTACCAGGGATCTGGTGCTAAAGTCCACAACGGGGAAGTCTTTAAAAATCAAAAATGAAGATGTAAAAATTCTGAAAGATATCCCCTTTGAAGTGAGGAAGAGGAGACTCTACAAGGACCTTACTCTCTTTCTACAAAAAAAGGAATAACCTACAGATGGATATTCCCCGAAGGACTGAGTTTCAGTTATGAGGACAAAAAATTCCTAAAGCAAATAAGTTTATGCTCCAAATTTCAAAGCCAAATCAAAATAGAAAAGAAAAGAATCCGAAACCTGTGGAGGAGGAGGAAGAAGTCGAACAATCTTACTCACAGGATTCTACAAGCACTAGTTCTAAATCTTCAGAGACTTCGGTATCTGAAAAAGGAGAAGCCACTCCTAAACCTCGGACAAAGAAGAAACGCAAGAAGAAAAGACTCTGAAACTAAGATAGATGTTTAATTGCAGTTTTTGTTAAAATGATATTCAAAGCTAACCTTTAATGGTAAACTTTTATCTGTAACGTTATCTTTGCATTAGTAGGTGATATAGTTATATATACATGTAATCTAGATCGAGGTCACCTGTTAGCTCCACTCCCCCAATTTCTAATAGAATTGTAGTGCATTAATGTATTAGTGTTCCACTTCTCTATCCCAGTAGTTTTGTATTGTAGTATTGGAAAAATAATAAAACTTATACATATATATATAAAAGAACATTAAAAAAGAGATGGAGAAAAAGTGCAGGAAAAGGGTAGGTGGGTGGGCGAAAAAGTGCAGGAAAACAAAGCGGCGCAGTCTGAAATGCCAAAACCGCTTCAGAGACGGCTCCTTACCGGTAGGGGAAAGGCTGTGTGAAATGGACGCCCCTGTACCGGTTTCCTCCAAGATGGTACAATAAGGGCTTAAAAAGGGTAATCTGACATTTCCCCCCAGTTCTTCACTTTTCACTGCTAGCAAGAAACTCAGTTTTCATCCCTTGTTTCTGTTATCAAAACATGAAGAAAAAGCATGGAAATTAGCCATCGACTATGTGGCTGCAATGATTGCATTCCAACGCTAATATTGTTAATTCAAGTCCAGATAATTCCTCTATTTGCCCTTCCAGCTAGCACAGACAATCTTATATTAATAATGTCAGTATTTAAGAAAGTATATGTGTTTTCTTTGGCTCCATTCCTGTTAAAGAGGTTACCTTGTGATGATTACTAGCAACCATGGATAGTAACTTGTTGTATTGAAATGTTCAACAAATCTACTTATATGCCTTTTTACTGAAAAAAGTATTCTAATTTTCGCTGCTCCAAAATCTAGTGACTTCAGTGACAATAATCAGAGGAAATGCAAGACAATCATGGACAATAATGTGGTCAGACTATTCATGAAGGTGACAAATAAATGTTTCCAGTCTGAGGTAACCAATTTCTCCAGATGTATTGGGTGCAGCCATCCTATCTCTTTGTTCCAACAGAATCTCAAATCCAAACTAGTCCTGTAAGCAATATGATGATGACTTTTTACTGACTACATCCCCAGAATCTAAAGCAATGAATCGCCAACTTCATTCAGTTGGTAGTTATATCTCCTTATATATAATTGAATAGTGGGTGCCAAAGTTCTAATTCTAAAATGCACTCCCTTAGTGTATGGCTGATGGCACTGCTCCTCAGCATATATCACCACCAATCAGAAGGCAAAGCCCGGGTCCCGCCCACACCACAACTGCTGCGACAACCTGGTCTTTTGCATATGGAAGCTGATTGGACTTAAGTCCATTCCACAACTCAAACTCCCCCCGCCCCGCAAGGCAGTTGGAATTTTCAGTTGTATAACATACCTCATAGGGGAGAGGAGAATGGGTAACAATGGTTACCACTCTCCAGGTGAGGGCTACAGATAACTCAAACATACAAATGCTCTTCAGATAGCAGAGATCAGTCCCTCTGGAGAAAACAGTGGACTCTGTCATTAAACCCTGCTGAGGTCGCCACAGGAAACTGACACTGTTTGCCCAAAGCCAGAGCACTCTCCCAGAGCCTCTTTCTAGATCCCGTTGTATTTATTTCCGCAACGGGCATTATTTCTAGTTAGTCATAATGATCTAATCAGAGAACCTGGACGATAATGTTTCTCCTTGCTTAAATGCATTCATTCATTCTAAGGATACATTTAAGTAATAATTCATTACAATTTTATCTTAATGATTCTTAAAGTCAGTTATTATTGTACTATAAGTATAGTCCACAAACATTTTACTCTTTTATGCAACTAATTTGATGCATACCAGATCTGCTTTATTTCCATCATTTTAAGAACCTAGAAGGAACTTGTGTGGCTTGTTCTATGTTCCTTTTACAGAATGTAAATACTATTTGTAGCCCCATAGTCTCTCCCCTTTTACTGATTCCTTCTCTCCTTCCTACCCACCAGCCAACCGGTCTTTATCTGCCCCCCTCCATCCTCAGCTTTCCCGGGAAGCATCTTCTTGGAAAACTATGTCCCAGTTGTATAGTGCTGTCATCCAGCTCAGTTTTCGTTTCATCCAACTCAAAAAGGAAAGGCCTAGGTAGGAGGCACACAAAATGTGTTTGGAAGAAGCACGATGTCATGTGAATGCTCTCTTTAAAAGTAGGTCTGTGTTGCTGCCTCTAGGGGAAAATCCCCCTTTGGGAACGGCCTATGTTAAGCTACCTTTAAGAATCATTAGGGTCTATGAGACTGGCCTGCCTGACAGCCAAGTCCACGCCTACAAACAGATGTTACTAAACAGAGTTGGAAATGGCTTACTGTTTTCTACAATTGGTATTTATCAAAGACTGCAATGTTTGTAAAGGACAGATGGTGTTATACTTTTATATTTCTATAGTGCTTTGCAGATTTTAATGGTTTTATTGTAAACCACTTTGTCAGCTTAGCTGGGAAATGGTATACAAGTTAGAGAAGTGAATAAATACATTGATACTAAGTAAATAAATGCTCCCTTAAGTATGAAGACGTAAAACTTTGTAGCGTTGAATTACTGTATATGGATGTACTACTAGCTCCTTGAAAATTTAAAAATCATGGATTCCTCTTTCCCTGTCGCAGTGCGCGGAATGCTGGCTGGCACGTCAGTGCCCAAAGGGAGATAGAGTACCCACAGAAGACTGGAGTCCAGAACTTAGGTGCAAAGACAGTGAATTTATTCACACCCAGCCACCACCTATATACAGTTCTCAGTGTCAAAGTGCTCCGCTGCAATTGATTCATGTGAGGGAAAAATACCACTGTACACTCTGTACATTTATACAACCTCTGGCCAATCAGCACACAGCTGATGCAATCCTCCTGCAATACCTTTAGTGCCAGGCTGGACTGCCTCAAACCAGTTATGGCCAGCCTCCTTGCAGTCACATGCTACCTCTAGCTGTCACTTTACGTTGACACTAGATCAAACCCATCTAGGCCAGCCTTACCATTATAAGTGAATCACGACATTCCCCTGCTCAGCACTAACCATAGTGTAGAGCCTCATGTGTACCACCATTAACCATGTTTACTAGCTTGGACCCTTTCTACCCATGGTGGCAAACCCACTAAAAAAAACATTGTTTTAAACTTTGTTTTATAAGGTAAACATGGTTAGGCTGACTCATTTTGTAAACCATGATTTGCGGAGAACCAGCAACAGACCATAATGATTTATAAATCTCCAAAGGTGGTTCTAAAGAGATAAAAGCTCCTATGTTAGTTCTAAATAATAGTTCTTTAAGAGTACAATCAGAAAACAAAGTGTAAAATAGCCCTTATTTGAAATTTCTAATTAACAATATTAATCATACTGTAGCACTCTAATAATATGGTTGTAGTTGGTGATAAATAATCCACCACCCATTGAAACATGCTCTTTTAAGTTCTAGCATCTTTATGAATAAGTTATTCTACATAAAAAAACACTGACTGCTCTCCTGTTATTAAGATCTCTGTACTACCATTCTCCCTTCATCAGTAATCCGAAATATGCTGTTGTGCAACCCCGTGCTCAGTTGCTCCAGTCTAAACCCATAGATTTAAATGGGTTTAGACTGGAGTAACTTTACATAGGACTGACTCATAAGCTGCTCACAATCACAGTTTTAGTACATTCTGCTGTATGGACATTGTGTATTGTGACTGATATCCAAATGCTATTAAAATGAGCAGGAGACAGCAGTGTTAAATTCAGAGCAGTCAAACTGCGAATGCTGTAGAGATAAAAACAGCTTGTTAGAGGATGATCTAATCTCCTTAACGGTTGAGATATAACCATACTGTTATAGGGGGCTGTCATTCAAGGCCACACTGGTGCTCTCTTAATACATTTTAAAATACAGCTGTGAGCTTATCAGCAAACAACAAGGATCTCTGAAATGGGAAGAAATAAAGTGCACGAGAGAACTGAGAGCATATCTCATAGCTCAGCTCCAACCCCGGAGCGTAGCCTTCCATAATACATGCATCACAAACCATTACAAATGTTCAGTGCCATAAATATACTAATCACAAACTGTTTATTTCAGTATGATGGGCAATAGTTACTTTTCAGAGCCAGCACTGGCTGAGGTGATGTGAGAAAAGGATTGCTTTGGGTAGGTGTAGGAAGGATAGTCAGCAGTTAATGATGGGAAACAGCATTCTATGAAGTGCCTGAGCCACTCCTCCTCCCTCTTCGAGATGCTGCGGTGGTGTTCATCTCTCCCATTTGCTGAGTCTCTCGATGCTTGGGGATCCAACAGGGGTGGACAGAGGCAGCTGGCCTGACAGGAAAGAATGCAACAGTCTCATGATGCAGCTCTCTGTATCAGAGCCAGAACCACAACCCTCTCTGTGTCACATTGCATTCTCAGTGTGAAAGTCATTTTAAAAGAGGTTGCCATCAAATAAACCAAATATACTGATAGCCAATTTGCCTTATTTCTTAGTAAGGAGTGGGGAATTAGAATATTAAATTGCAATAGGCTTAATTATGGGACCAATACCAGAGTCCAATTTATCCAGATCCCCAGAAATAGTCAGGGAGACTAGATCTTAAATAAAATAGTTTCTGTACTGAATAATTTCACACACACATACAATAAAACAATGATACACTCAAACAATACAGAACTAGGAATTTAGATAGAAAGGTACAGAGACTGTCGCATTAGCAGGAAAATATTGATAAGAGGCGATACTTTACCAGTCCAACGCAGCAAGTTGATTCTGCAATGAAAATTGGGGAAAATACTAAGGAAGGGGTCGTGTGTTAGCCAGCAGCACACGTGGTAGACTCTAGACAGCACTAGGACTAGAGTCAGCAAGGTAGGGTGGGGTCAGGTAGGCAGAAGGCAAGACAGAGAACAATGGGCAGATGCTCTTCTTATATACCCTAGAAGTGGTTTGGGGCATGTGCCACCAAGTAACATGGCCCCCAGGAAGGAGCTAGAAGCTGCCAGTTCCTTATCGGGGTCAAAATAATGGAATTAAATGTTGGGCAATTGATTTAATGTTTACTAACCATGACACCCTTAAGAATGGACAAAGGAAAAGAAAAGGTAGTCGTTCCAGGTACTTGGCTAGCCAACAATCTGGTGATCTGCATCATTGTTATTTTGATGGGTAGTGGGTGTGTTTGGCTACTCAGGTAATCTCGTCGTGGCCAAGTTCTATTGTTTGAGGATGAGTACATTCAGTAATGCTAGGAGAAGGTGTGCGGGGGAAGGCTGCCTGCGTGCTGGAGAAGAAGTCCTTCTATGGAGTCTGTGACAGAATTAAAGATCTGGGACCAGCAGAATGTAAACAAGGAACACTGCTGAGTCACATGACTGAGTGAGGAGGGGGCCATTTGGCTCAGAACACTCAGTGATGTCCTTCAATTTGTAACAATCTTGTATCTTCAAGAGTGACCCACTCTCTAATCCAAACTAGTGCCGCAGCTCTATAATATAGAAGCCAATTTGGGACTCCAAATCCGCCTCGCCCTTTCACATCCTGCAACATTTTTAACCTTATTCTCGCCTTCTTTCCTTGCCAGATGAACTTAGTTGTCAGTTTATCCAATTCTCTAAACAACGCTTGATTCTGCAATATAGATATAGTTTGAAATAAAAACATCCATCTTGGTAATATATTCATTTTTATTGCTGCCATCCTGCCCATCAAGGACAATTGCAGATTTTTCCACTTCTCCAAGTTCTGTTTCGTATTTTTTAACAACACTTTATAATTTTCTTCATATAAATCATTGCATTTATTTGTAACTATAATTCCTAGGTATTTCGTTTTCTTCACTATCTGACATCTTGTTACCCCTTGAAGCTCTTTTTTCTGCTTCTCATCCATATTCTTCTGTAGCTCTGTGTGAACAGTCTGATAACAGTTTGAGCAGAGAACTGGGGCTGAATATTCTGTTGTACAGAGTCCCTCTAGAGGAAAGAGGACAGTGAACAGAGTGGCAAACGTTTAACGCATCAGTGGTCACCAAATACATTGCTCCTAAAGGAACTGTTAGAGGTGGTTAAGAGAAGGCTAAGGATCAGTCTGGCAAGAGTCTGGAAAACTGGTTGGTGGCCATTTGGACTCAAAAGGGGCCAGATAGCTAAAGCCAAAGGCTAACCACAAAGCAGTACTGGAGAGTGTGATTATAAGTGTATTTAGTGGACTGAGGAACATCTGTGTGAAACTGAAAGTAACAAGCATACAGCCTAAGTGAAAGCCAAGTCAAAAGTTATAGCCTGAAAGGAAACAAACTATCCTGTGTACATATCTTCCATCTCCCTGTTGTGTGTTCTGAAAATAAAGTGCTGTTCTGTTTTGAAGTGAACAAGCCTTGGTACCTGACAACTAAAAATCAAATACACTTAGCAGTGGTCCTCAACAGAGCCTACAGTGAAAACAAAACCCCCGAAGAGACAATTTGTATAGAGGGAACAGGTCAGCACAGTAACAGCAGGTCTGATCAGTCACCTCACAGTACAGCATATATTAGGGCCGTGCGTCATAGAGTCCTTTACAGGAACACTCAGCTTCTGGCGTGAAGCATGGCTTCTGTTTGCTGGCTGCTGCATATTTCTGGCATCAGGGAGGTTGGTTTGTTTCCTGCAAGGGTGCGGGAGCAAGGAGCACCATGGGTCCGCGTCTGGCTGGCACACTGCTTCCTGGCGAGGCTTCTCTCATCTGGGCACGTGTCTACAGTCTGGGAGGTTGGCACCATCATTGGGCTACTGCACAGTTCAGTCCCTGGCACATTTATTGCACAGTTCAGCTTACAGCCATAGTCCATAAGTGCTGCGCAAGGCTCTTGTGTGGCAACAATACACACTTTAGATTTCCTTTTGCCTCCTGGTGAAATCTTGCCGATAAAGTTCACAAAGCTTTTAGCCCCACCCCACCCCCTACAAAGCACTGTGTGAAGGCAGGTGTCTGAGTCATGTTCTGGGGCTTACATGTAAGAAATGGTAAGAATGTTTGCAGTGGTGTTGAGGGAAACATGATGAATCTCTTTTACGCACCGCTTATGAAACACTTTGTACTCTGCCACTGACTAACAGTCAGTCTAACTTAGTAGGTGCACTTAACACTTCCATGGTGCATAAGTTAAGTGCCTTTGAAGATTCTAATCACAGTAACTGAAATCAATCATTAACATATATTCAGATATTCACTTTGGTTCATTGCTTAAATGCATCCTGGGTAAAATACTAAATGCTGACAGGCAATCATACTGTTTGTGGCCTTGCTTGTTCTTGCCAACTATAACTGTGCATGTTCCTGATGTCAGCTCACTTGTGTTAGATGGAGAACGTACTGCATGGTGTACCCATATCTGTTACATTAAGATACTTTTTGTTAACTTCACAGCCTGAAAAGAAGGCCTATTGTTTAGCTGTAGGAGGTATATTTTTGCCTGAGAAAATCCAACCCACAGGTTGGAGCCCAATCAGAATGGTGTGACGGATATGTGACAAAATTTGATGGAACCAATAATTATGATTTATTTCTAACTGTCATAACTTTATGTCTCCCATTGTAACCTTAGGGAAGAGCTGTGGATACTCGAGGGTTCAAAACCTTGTTGTGCCTGTATTTTCCCTCCTTTATTAATAAAGTTTTAAAGCTTGGATTCTCTTCTACAAGACTGCCGAG
>NW_015168655.1:218993-232055 GCF_001447785.1 Gekko japonicus
TTGGTCCCCCCCCCCCCGTTGGCATTGTTTTGCATGATTTTCATCGGCTTCCATTTTGACTGTATGATTTTTCTTCCACATCTGATCCCTGTAATACTGTTGGTATGCACAAACATATAAAGATGCTTTTGCAGTGATCCCTTCATTTCATTTATCTTCAGGGCTCTAGTCGGGGGGGAGCTCTCAGGTATGGAGCTCCGGAAGAGAACCTCTAGGGGGTGGGGCGGTCACGTGGTGAAGCCCCGCCCCTTCTTTACCCCGCCCTCTGCTTCGATCCTCATTCCGTTTGGGAATGAGGATGAAGCAGGAGGGTAAGTAGCCGGGCCTTCTGACACACTTCCGGTGATGTCAGGGGGTGTGGCCTTCTGTCACTTCCGGTGATGTCAGGGGGCGTGGCATATGCAAATAAGTTATGCTAATGAGTTATGCTAATGAGCTCCGGCAGCTCTTTTTCTACAACAAGACCCCTGGGTGTACCCATATCTGTTACATTAAGATACTTTTTGTTAACTTCACAGCCTGAAAAGAAGGCCTATTGTTTAGCTGTAGGAGGTATATTTTTGCCTGAGAAAATCCAACCCACAGGTTGGAGCCCAATCAGAATGGTGTGACGGATATGTGACAAAATTTGATGGAACCAATAATTATGATTTATTTCTAACTGTCATAGGGGGTATAAAACTTTATGTCTCCCATTGTAACCTTAGGGAAGAGCTGTGGGTACTCGAGGGTTCAAAATCTTGTTGTGCCTGTATTTTCCCTCCTTTTATAATAAAGTTTTAAAGCTTGGATTCTCTTCTACAAGACTGCCGAGTGCTTTCTCAAATTGGGCTGGGGAAGCACAACCCGTGACGGAGTTTCTGTCTCACAAATCTGTGGAGATTATTCCACCTGGGTAGCTTTGATATTGTTAGTGAATTCTTTTGAACTGGTCTTCTTTCTGTAACATCTCCCCCCTCCCCTTTCCATGCCCTTCTGTTGTGGAAACAAAAGCAAAGCATCAGTTGTATTGATGCAGACTTCAGTGCAGCTGATGAAGTGAGTTCAATTTCTCAAAAGCTTATGCTGGAATAAATGTTGTTAGTCTTTAAGGTGCCCTTAGACCCTGGTGTGTTGGTAACAATCCCAGGTTTGAGATTTCTGGACTAAGGTCAGAACCAGGGTGTAATAATTTTTGTGCTGCTTTGCCCTGCTCTTTCTGTGCCAAAGGTTTTTTTTCAGTATTAACAGACATATTGCTCCTAGTTGCACCCACATATTTAGGCATGTGTAGGTAAGAAAGGAAGCATACATACCATGTATATATTTCAACAAGCTGGCCTTCCTTGGCACTTAGTAGTACTGAGGAGGGTGGTAACTAGAGATGTGAAGGCCCGGAAAAAAACCGGGAAAATTAGGGAAAAACCCATTTTTTTCCTGAAGCCTTTTTTGTTTTTTTCTGAAAAATTGAAAAAAGAAAAGGGGAAAAAATGATTATGAAAAGTTTTATTTTAACATGACATTTTAACATAACACAAGGTGTTCAAATATTTTTCAAATCATTTCTAAAAAAATATGTATGGTATCAGATTGATTTAATTTCTGTGCACAGAGAACAAGCAAGTCCTAGGTTACAAACTGAACTCTCCAATGCAAGAACAAGATCCATTTCTTCCTTTAGGAGGTGCTATTGTCAGAAGAAAATAAAAAGGTTTCAGTTTTGTTTTTGCATGTGGGTGAGTATTCTGTTTGTAATAATTGTTTGGATACACTATATTTTTAATATGCTAGTTGTGATAATTTCATGCCAAGTAAAAATGTCCATAGTCATATTTTATGTTCCTAAAGTAACAGAATGACTTTCAATCTGGGAAAGAAAAAAGAAGTGCTAATGTAGCATTTTTTTTTTCAATTTTTCCAAAAATTTCCATTTTTCCCTGAAAAAAAACAGAAAAAAACTGGTTTTTTCCCCCCGAGCTTCAAAATTTCCGGAAATTTTCCATCTCTAGTGGTAACAGAGAGCAGCCAGATGCCAGGGAGAATTCCAGGAGAAAATACCATCCTTAGGAATGCACAGAAGGGTGGAACTGCCCTTTCCTGAATGACCCAGGCCAATGGCCAGCAAGGGGTAGAAAGCTGGAATCAGAGGTATATAACCTTACCTCAGGATGCTAGCCCAAAATGTAGGTTATGTGTTCAGTGTCAGCATGAATGTGGTTCCAGAGTACAATATCGGAAAATGATTGGGCTCTCTGGGCAAAGCTGGAAGTGCTCTGAATTAGTTCTGTGGTTTCCATGTCATCAATATGCTTTGTAATCAATAAAGTTTGCTTTGTAATCAATAAAATTTGTTAGCCTTTAAGACCTTTGTGGGCAATCTGTCTGTTCTGCTGAAGAAGGAACAAGGTCCCTTTGCCTTGAATCAACCAGCAAGGCTTGATCATCCTTGCAAGGCGAGAGGCTGGGTTAGCTGCCGCCTTACTTACGTATATAAAGGAAGTCCCCACAATCAATCTCTGACATGTGCTTCTTTTTCTCCTGATCCTCGTTTTGTTGTGTGTCTTTTCTTACATACAGCATGACAGAGACAAAACAGTGTGGTTTAGTGATTATAGTGTCAGACTAGGATCTGGTAGACTTGGGTTCAGTGTCAGACTAGGATCTGGTAGACTCCCCCCTCCCTTTTACTCATGGGGGGAGGGGGATAAAAATGGTACTGAAAAACTGTCTGTGTGAACACTTTCTCAAGTTCACAGGCTTTTCCTAAAAATCGTCCCAAAATGGTTAAAGGAACTCTTCATAGCCTGCTAATAGGACAGCAGTTTGAAGACAAGTTGCATTTGGATAAGTCCTATTGCATGCTATAGTCATAACAGCACAAGTGATTAGGAAATATGGGGGAGGACTTTCAGGAAAGGGGCTTAGTTGATCAGAGCCAAAGAAAAACAAAATCCATGAGACAGTGGGGTGTGTGTGGAGCAGATAAATACATTACACATGCAGTACTTTTTATTGAGGACAACCAAAACAACAATGCACTTTGTAAGCTTCTGAGTTCTCCAGAACTCTTAATTAACTCAAAAAACTATACAATGTGTTGTGTTAATTTGGTTGGTCTTAATAAAAGTACTGCATGTGTAATGTATTTCCTTGGCCACCCCTTTGACTCTCTCACATAAGCGACCCAAAGAGTCTAGAATACAATGAGGGAGTTACCCCCTCTAAGAAATTCTTTCATCCCCCCTCCTAAGGTGAGGAAGTTCCTTTTCTGTAGACTGCCTCCAACTCATAGTTTGTATCTTGCTCCTCCCATTTTTTCTCCCCACTGTCCTGGTTCCCCAGGTTTGCATGTGAGCAAGGATGAACCTCCTATCCCATAGCCTGTGCAGTCTCTCTGTGCCTGGCTAGGTCCTGGTATTCCTGTGTTGTAAAGCAATTAGGTGATAGAAGTGGGTGAGAGTTAAAAGCATTCAGAGCACAATAAGGAGAACAGATCTTTAATAACTAAACATAATCCAAAACATGGATGTATGGGAATTAATCAAAACATACCTAGATATACTGCAGATAATTTGAAAGAAAAGAAAAAGGAATGAATAGCTAATCTGGGTTTACAAGCACGTTACCTCAATACTTCTGTCCTGGATATGGGTGCAAAGGAATCATAGCTTGACAGAAACTATTCTCCTAATGTCGGCACAGACTTCAGTCCTTGAACCCAGACTTTTCTCCCAGCTCCCCCATCCCTTGGTTCACATTGCCAAACCAGGCGGACAGTTTTAAGCTTTTGTCTCAAGGCTGGGAGGGTCTCCGTGAACTCAGTCAGAGCTACGGGCTCAGTCACTGCTGATCATATCACAGTTGTGATAAGGACGTTAAGGGTATCAGAAGCGGAAATCAAACACTTTTTCTCTCTGCTCTTGACAGTTTGGCCAAATAGTTATTGGAGTGCTTCCCTCCTCCCCCTGAGTCCATCCTGTTTCCCAGCCCATTTAGCAGGAGTTCTAATTGGCTATGCAGATTTTTAAAAAACCTGGCTTCAGCAGCAGCTACTACCACAGCACAAGGATCTTCACTATGTGACTGAAAGTAAGCTGTATGTATGCAAGAAAATATTTCAAAACATTTCTTTTATGAAGACATCCCGTTAAACAGAGCGTTGGCCTGAAACGTTGGAGAGTTACTACTAGAGCTATGCATAACTTCATCCCTGATGTTTTGTGGTTGACTCTGCCTCCTGCTGCAGCCATTTTGTGGTTGAGTCCACCACCCTGTGTCAGAACTCCAATGGTGTCCACAGGCTTAAAAAGATTGGGAATTACTGATTTATCACAATGTACAGTAACAACATGAGACCACTTATGTTTATATTTAGCTATGCTTTAGTTCGTGCAATGAATTAAATACACTGCTACCTATTGAAACAACAGTGCAACTTTTATTGGTCATTCAAAAGATCAGACTTTTCAAAACTCAATCATATGAGTGAATGGTCCATTTGTGTCGGCTTTCAAAACTTGTCGGTTTCCATATGTCCCATGCCTGAGAACAACACCAGCCTCGGCACATCTGGCATTAGTAGCCAGTTCTTTTTCACACAGAGTTACAAACTGAGAATAAAGCTCCATCCCAATTTCCTTTTCAATGTTGGAATGGTATTGCATTTTTCTTCCTTTCAGTTTACCACCTAGTGTGGCTTGAGGTATTATTAAAATGCTGCCTGGCAAATCCACAATAGAAACATATTTGCCATCTTCAGTTTCACTCAGTTTCACATTCAGGAGTGTATTAACTGCAAAAATATGGAAAGATATTAAAATTAGATTAAAAAACACAGCTAATCTTTTTATATCCTGTCCATGACAGAAGACAAAACATTGACACTGTGAAATTCAAAGCTCTAGATTGATTTGGTAATTGTACCCAAATTTCAATGTCCATTGTATTTCTCACAAGCTAGTCAATTAATAATTTAACTGTACATGAGCGCCCTCTACTGGCTACCTAGTATATGACTCTTTTTCTAAGTGCAATTCTACTGCAGGAAAAGGTCTAATTAGAGCAAGGGTGTTGAACTCATTTGTTATGAGAGCCGGGTCTGACATAAATGAGATCTTGTTGGGCCGGGCCATGTTTGTCATAAAATGTAATGCCAGGAAGCAGAGATATAAACTTTATAAAGGACACAAACACAAAGATTTTTTTCCTTAAAATAAAAACATGCTTAAAACATTAGCTCTATAAGCTGCAAATCTATTTTTGATTTATTGACATTCACCACAGAAATCTCATGCTCAGTTCTGAGCCTAGGACCCAGGTTAAAACATAAAATGCCTGAGTGATTAAGAGAGTCTGGCGAAGCAAGCTATGATGCAGCAGCAGCAGCAGAACTGGAAGCAGGAAATGGTCAGTTCCACTGTGGGCCTGAGGGAAGCCCTCCGGGGACCTCATCCAGCCCCCGGGCCGCATGTTTGACACCCCTGAATTAGAGACTGGAAAGCATCATTCTTTTCATTCATAAAAAAGATGGTTTTCAATGTAATGGAATTCATGGGGATACTGCTAAATCAATGGCACTCACTCCACCGCAAAGAGCCTAATTTGCAGCTACCATCAACCAAAAAGAGGTATATGATTACTGTACACCCTGTGCATGAACCCACCATACACATACAGTAATATAAGAAACATAGGGACCTGCAAGAAACTTGAGTGTAGGCATTTTGCTGGCCTTGCTTCCTTCCCTCTCCCTCCCTTGTCAAATTTCCTTCTCTCTGTCCCACTCCTTATCTATCAATCTTCCCTCAGCCCCTTCTCACCACCCCATCAGTTTTCCTCCCTATCTCCCCCACCCCCTTCTCTAGCAATCTTTTCTTATGCCCCCTTCTCCCCTCACCCCTTGTAGGCTAACCTCCTTTCTTATCCCTACCTCTTTCCACTACCCCTTCTCCCCTCTATTTCTCTTCCCCCTCAAACCATCTCCCCTCCTCCCCTCTATCTCCCCCTTCCTCCGCCTCCCTCAGAGAATCCCCTCCTTCTTTCTCTGTCCCCTCCCTCGGAAAATCCCCCTTCTTTCTCTCTCTCTCCCTCCCTGCCTCAGACAATCCCCTCCTTCTCTCCCCCTGCCTTGGACAATCCCCTCCTCTCTCTCCCCCCAGACAACCTGCCCCCTTCTTTCCCCCTACCTCGGGTACCGTGGCAGCTGTGTCAGGGCCCCCTGGTAGCTGCAGTACTGGCAGCCCCCCCCCCCCGGCCATGGGGGCGGTGGGGGGTTTGGTTTGATCACCAGGAGCAGTGGCAGCCAGTGTTCCCTCTAAGCTGAGTTGGTGTGAGCTAGCTCACAGTTTTTTAGGCTCTGGCTCACACATATTTGTCTCAGCTCAGGAAGGATGGCTCCAGAGCAAACTGATTTATGCAGCAGCCAAGTCGCTCACTCACAACTTTAATGCCAGTAGCTCACAAAGTACAATTTTTGCACACAAGACTCCACAGCTTAGAGGGAGCATTGGCAGCTGCATCAGGAGGTGCCACATTAACTGCAGGTCCTCTGCAAGCCACAACAGCTCTGGCCTACTCATCAGGAGCTGTGGTGGATGCATCAGGGGACACTGTGCCAACTGCAGGGCCCCTGGAAGCTGCCGAGACTCGAGCAAGAGATGCCACACAAGGCTCAGGGCCTGTGGGAGCTGCCACACCTGTGGTAGAGCCCCAGGAGACACCATGCATGCATCTCTCAGACTCAGCCACTTAGGCTGGGCCCATAGTGGTTCTTGGACTCCACTGCCACTATGGACATGCTCAGAACAGCTCTCAGACTCTGCAGCAATGGCCAAATCTGGGGTGGCTTCAGGACTACAGCGCCGCCAAACCTGCAGAATAATGGAAGTAAGTTCCCACTAGGAGTGCGCGTTTGGCTAAATACGAGCTGAAAAAAATTCAGGATATTCTTTCAGCCAGATAGAGATTTGACCATTTCCCAACTATCTGAAACATCCAAGCCCCGAAAATCCAAAAAAAATCCAGGATTTTCGGGACCGTCAGATAAAGTTAAAGGGCATTTGAAGGGATTGCCTTTAACCTGAAGATGTTTAAAAGGACTGTGAGCCCTTTAAACACCTTTCCCCCCTCCACTGAAAACAATGGATAATGACACCTTCTTTGGGGCCCCACAGAATTGGACTCCCTAGTCCAATGTTTTTGAAACCGGGGGGGGGGGGGGGGGGGAGGGGACCGACAGCCTGCAAATTTGGTGCCTCTACCCCAATAAACGGCCCTCCCAAAGCCCCAGATACCCCTGGATCAATTCTCCATTATACCCTATGAGGGACCATAGGTATAATAGTTATAATGGAGCCAATTTTTTTTTGAGAATCCTGAATATTTACCAAATCTATACCATACCAGTATTGGGATTTGAGAATATTGGGAAATACCAATATTTTTCAAGTTCAATATACCCGAGAAATACTTGGGGGTGGTGGTGGTTTGCACATGCCTAGTTCCCACCCTCAGCATTGCTGTCTTACTGCCTTACAGGCTGCTAAAGTGAGGTGGAGTTCCCAATGGCAGCTGCTATTGTGCAGACAGGTTTGGTCTGGGGGGCAATTAAGGACCCTTTGTCAATGTTGAGAATTTTTTTAGATTTTCTGCAAACTTGGTGCATGCCCCAAGTTTGCGAGGAAAATCTTCCTTCTCTCCCCCTGGCCCTGATCTGCAGAATTAAATATCCGCAGATGGAGCCAGATTGAGAATTAGAGATATAGGCTGTGGTCACACGGACAAGGTAATTCCGCTTTGTTCCCGCTTTAATTTAATCGGGAATATTTTTCTTCGGTTGGGCTGATCCACCACCCACTCACCTGAAAATCCTTCCCCTCTCTCCACCGCCTGCCCGCTCGCCTGCCAGCCCACCCGGGCGGCCCAGGAGACAGCTTGAGGACTCAGCGGCACTTCCTGAATCTCTCCCAGCAGGGGGAAAGCACGGCAAAGGTCAATGGCCCCGAGATCCCAGCAGGGTCCGCTCCACAGAAGCCCTCCCCCTGCTGCAGCCGCTGCCAAACCCAAGGGCGCACAAAACCACTGCCGCTGCCTCGCGCCGCCGCCTCCTCCTCTTCCACCTTCCCTTTCTTCCAAAGCCTGCAGCAGCAGCCGCTGCCGTTGTCGCCCGGAGCGCCTTGCAGAGGACTTTGCTCGTCCGCCCAACCCATGGGCCTGAATGTTTAAATGGTGAATTGCCCATGCGGTCAAAGGCAGAAGCCTGGGGGGGAAAATCTCATTGTGGGGAAAAACGGTCAGATGGCCCTAATCGCAACCATTGTGATAGATGGCTGTCCAGATAGGCGAAATCGCACGTTCAAAGCGCGAGTACAAGGAAAACACTTGATTTTCCAAGGGGCAGGAAAAACCACGAACATTGCGCAAGTGAGCCAGCTTCGCCATGGGAGGCGGATCGGCCTATCTAGTCAACAAATTTAAATGTGGGAGGGAACAGCGGCGAAACCCGATCAAATGGACCGTGTGACCGCACCCATAGATAGTTTTTTCAGTTACCAGATTACCTTTGAGCGTGTAGGGTTGTCCCTTCCACCCACTATTGAACCTTGGCTAGCCCTTCTGTATCTCAAGAGGGCGGAAAACCTGGCAAGTCAGTCTAATCATACAAAACAGCGCTCAGACTTTCAAGTTCTCTAGTATTCTTTGTTAGGGAGAATGTAAAAAAAGAAAAGAGAAAAACCTTTCCTAGATTAAGAACTTCCAGTGTGCTGAGATGAGAGTGCAGAGCCTGACACAAAGCCTCTGCAGTTCAGGGATGCTCACAGCTTACTTGTCCTTCAGTGATGGTGGCAGTTTCAAGATTGGCCTTCCCCAATTCCCTGAAATATATGGTGGCTGCCACACTGGGAAATGGTGCTCAGAAGAGCCACAGGTGGCAGATCAAAGAGCCACATGTGTAAACATCACTGTTAGATCTCAAAAGCTAAGCAGGGTTGGCCCTCGTTAGTATTTGGATGGAAAACCACCAAGGAAGTCCAGGGTTGCAACGGAAAGGCAAGCAATGGCAAGCGGCCTCTGAGTGTCTCTTGCCTTGAAAACCCCAGAAAAAGTTAGCTATAACTTGATTGCAAAAAAAAAAAGTCTTCACCCAGAAATAACTTCCAAGCAATGAGAACAGAGTTTATATAGGTACATCTACATGTCCAAGGGAGAGTCTGTAGTTTGGATAGATTTCCCTACTCAAGTGGCTGCCATGTGCTGTTCAGCCTATAGTGTTTCTGAGGGTCCCCTAAATCTCATGTGGATCTTTTGAGGGGACTGGAGAAGGTAGGAAGGATTTGACCTCATCAGATCTCGGAAGCTAAGTGGGGTTAGCCCTTGTCAGTATTTAGATGGGAGACCACCAAGGAATATCAGGGTCACTATGCAGAGGCAGGCAATGGCAAACCACCTCTGAACATCTCTTGCCTTGAAAACCCTACAGGGTTGCCATTTGATGGCAACAAATATATATGCCAATTTTAATATTTTTTTGCTCTCTCATTTTGAGGATTAAAATGACTGCAGCAAATTACTGTGGCTTCTTGTTATGGAGCTAGCCTTGGAAGTCCTGGGGCTGTATTTCCAGTAACTCAGGTTAGTTCATCTGCATAGTTTGTCATATGACATCTTGCCTACACACCATGATTCCAAACCACTGTTTAATGGTTCCACGTATTTCAATTTGCCTCAAGTCTATAGCTAAATGTGGTGCAATAGTAAGAACACAGTATGCCACAATAAGCTTATTAAGAGCCACCTTAACAAGAACCAGTAATTAATAAGCATATTGGACTTACATGTACGAGGACTCAGAACAAAATACTTAGACTAATTTCCTTCAATCAGCAGTTTTCAGTTTCAAAGCTTTCAAATACAAAATCTGACTGAATGGGTTCTTATTATTGCCTTGTGATACGTCTTTATGTTAGGTTCAATGAAGCAACTGCATCACACTTATAATTACTTAAAATAGGGTTTAGCATCATTATTTTTAGTTGCCTGTTTCAAGAATTTTTAACCTAACACCTACCCATTTTGGGAATGATTTCTTCATTGGCCCCTTTGAAGAAACATACATAGATTATAAGTCCTCTCTGGATCTATGCAAAGTAATGAAGAAATATATTATACATCTACATGCCTGCTCAGCAAGTGTTACTTTGGCTGTATTCAGAAATCACAAACAAACTGAAGTTTATTTGCAGTGAGAACAAGTGCAATTTCTTTTCAGAAAGATGCTCTCCCTCTCATCCAAGTCAAAAGATTTTAGACTTTAAGTCTTTTATCTAATCAGTATTTACTTAGTACATACAGCTGATTTAGTACAGCTCTCCCACTTCATTTACCTCCCAGTAAGTAGGCAAGGCTCAGAGAGATTAGAATCTGGGTCTCTAGAGGCCTAATCCAACACTCCAATCACCTCACCATAGTGATTCTGTTGTCACATCCAAATGTGGGCAGTTCAACAAGTGGTTCAAAATCCTGGTTTGTGACCAATGAACAAACCATAGTTTGTTGATGTGCTCAAATCTTGGCACCAGGCATGTGGGGAAGGGACAAATGCATACATGACCCCGATAATAAACCAGATGTGTTCTTTTCATAAACAAACTCTGGTTTGTATGTAACATCTGAATACAGGCTGTTTTAATAGCCAGCCATTACAACTGAAGCTGTAAAAAGAGAAAAGTAACTAATAAATGTATGAACGAAATGCACATTGTTCTTACAACAGAAGCAATTTTTTTTTTGAATTGGTGGCATGCTGAAGAAAAAGTTGTTGAAACATAATTACATGTAATTAAAAGGTGATATGCTAGACGTGACGGTGTGGGAAATCTCTTGGAGCTCTTTGGAATAAAATGAACAATTTCCTGGCAAACCTATTGTTGGGTAACACTCTTTGACTGAATCCCAAATGTCATACATCTAAAAACATCTTACTAAGAAATTAGTCTTATTTTCATACTGTAGATTTTTTTTAAAAAAGATTCAAACTTATTATATAGTTTGGCATATACAAAAACACACTCAAAATATACCCAACATTTTATTCAAATTATAAAGAACAAGAGGCGGGACCCGCGATACTCATGGAGGGGGAAGTATTCCCCACAGCTCTCAGCCTGCAGAAGCAGCAGCAGGTGAGCCCATCCTTAAAAACAATGTAATCCCCAAAAACACTTTCTGGGAGTATGCCCCATTGAATAAATCTGTTTAGGATTGCTCTCTAAAGAAGTTAACCAAGGAAAATAAAACAATTCCTGCTCTTTTAAAGTAGGTCTTTGGAATTATCAATATCAATTACAGGTTTTACTAATCGTAGTTACAGTACAAACAGAGTGATAGTTACTGGCCTAAGTTGTTGGCTATGAGTTAGTTATTGTCTTTTTATTATTACAGTACTTTTAATGATGTTATTGTTTTATCTCATATTTCTGAATTGCTCTTATTTGTCACTTGTCTGTGATTCCAGCTGCCTGGGAGAAAGGTGGGCCCGTAAATATTTTAAATACATTTTGAATAGTGGTGAATAATGAATTAAAGCTATTCCACAATGTCCTGTAAAGCCCTTTTCAGTTGTTATGTTTACATGTCTTATGAATCTCGTGTTGTAAGCCACTTGTGGGATAGGGTGGGGTAGAAATTAAATATAATGATGATGATGATGATGTGGTAATGCGTGTTCTACAGCTGAAATATATGCCTGTTGTCCCCTTCAAACAACAAATCTGTTTTAATTAGGAGGATCACATGTAGTTCATTCTCGCCGTACACATAGTCCAACATAATACCTGCAAAGGGCTATAAATAATCTGTGATGGGACAGTAGGTCTTCCTATACAAACACTGCTTTAATTTAAGACCTTTAGAGAAAAGTCCTCCCCCATCTCTCTTTTCTTTGGGACCATGATGGGGTCCCAAAAGGCTTTACCCAATAAATTTGTAACAGATAACAACAAACTGGCTGGTTATAACATGTGATCTTTCTTCAGCATTCTCAGCTCTGTAAACACTTGGGCCTCCTTTAACTCTCTTAACTCCTTATTTCTGTCCCATTTTCTGAGTCAGCATGCCTTGCCTTTTTCTCAGGGACACAATAATGTATAGATCATAATAATATTTATGTAATCCCCACATCCCTGCAATTAGAGGTTCTAAGGCTGCGGCAGTAGCCTAATTACAAGCCCTCTCACTTTAGAAATTAAGCACTGTTCTCTATTGAGGGATGTCACCCAAGCAACAAAAACTGAATATATTAATAAAGTTGCTTTAGGTGATTGGTCCATCTAACCCAAGCTGTCTCAGTCAAAATGGGCATTTTGCATTCAAAGCAATGTTCTACCACTGAACTAGGGGTTATTTGCAATACTTAAAACTGATCTGGCACTTTAGAGTGCTCAAAGCACTTCATTTACATTATCTCAGTAATACTCTTTACAACCATCCTGGAAGGTACATCAGTAGGAGGGAAGACTGAACTGAGAGGAAGGTTGGTATTTTACGGTTATAGTGAAGATGACGGAGAGTGGCTTGCCCAAGGCCAATGGACTGATGAGTAGCAGAGGTGAAGCTGGGAACAGGGACTTCCGGGTTCAGAATTCGCTCTGCACCCTCATATATGAGGCTTAAATCGCCCTTCCACCTCTTCAATCTGTAATGCAAATCTGTACTGCAATATTATTGCGTTTCACATTCGTATCACAAACCCGACGGAAGCAAGAGCAGTGAAAAGAGTGAAAACGTTTCACAGCCGCCACGCTCCGTGACCTCTGATCATTCCAATAGTATATCCGAAACACGTCCGACTCCGGCACTCTAGCAAAAATCCTGCTAAGCGTTATCATCATCTCCAGCAGAAGCTCTTAATGATTTCAGAAAGCAGGATGATGTACAATAGATTTAAAATTCTTTTAACCGGGTTGGAAGTTGATTTCGGATAAGAAATCCGAAGTCTTAAAGTAGGCGACTGCAGAGAAGGCAGGCACAAGAAAAGACGAGCTACTCCATCGCCCCCGGGCATCTGCTAAGGAAAGTAAGAGCGAT
>NW_015168655.1:232669-296345 GCF_001447785.1 Gekko japonicus
TTCTTCACCCAAAGAGTGATTAACACTTGGAATTCACTGCCACAGGAAGTGGTGGGTGCTACAAGCATGGATGGCTTCAAAAGGGAATTAGATAAGCATATGGAGCAGAGGTCCATCAGTGGCTATTAGCCACAAGGTATAGCTAGGGGCTCTGGGGCAAGTGATGCTCTGTCTTCTTGTTGCTTGGGGGGGTCAACAGTGGGAGGGCTTCTAATGTCCTGGCCCCACTGCTGGACCTCCTGATGGCACTGGTATTTCTGGCCACTGTGTGACACAGAGTGTTGGACTGGATGGGCCTTTGGCCTGATCCAACATTGGCGTCTCTTATGTTCTTAAATTAAATATAATGATGATGATGATGATGATGATGATGTGGTAATGTGTGTTCTACAGCTGAAATATATGCCTGTTGCCCCCTTCAGACGACAAATCTGTTTTAATTAGGAGGATCACATGTAGTTCATTCTCCCCGTACACATAGTCCAACATAATACCTGCAAAGGGCTATAAATAATCTGTGATGGGACAGTAGGTCTTCCTATACAAACACTGCTTTAATTTAAGACCTTTAGAGAAAAGTCCTCCCCCATTTCTCTTTTCTTTGGGACCATGATGGGGTCCCAAAAGGCTTTACCCAATAAATTTGTAACAGAAAACAACAAACTGGCTGGTTATTTCAAAACAATATGTAATCTTTCTTCAGCATTCTCAGCTCTGTAAACACTTGGGCCTTATTTCTGTCCCATTTACTGAGTCAGCATGCCTTGCCTTTTTCTCAGGGACACAATGATGTATAGATCATAATAATATTTATGTAATCCCCACATCCCTGCAATTAGAGGTTCTAAGGCTGCGGCAGTAGCCTAATTACAAGCCCTCTCACTTTAGAAATTAAGCACTGTTCTCTATTGAGGGATGTCACCCAAGCAACAAAAACTGAATATATTAATAAAGTTGCTTTAGGTGATTGGTCCATCTAACCCAGGCTGTCTCAGTCAAAATGGGCATTTTGCATTCAAAGCAATGTTCTACCACTAAACTAGGGGTTATTTGCAATACTTAAAACTGATCTGGCACTTTAGAGTGCTCAAAGCACTTCATTTACATTATCTCAGTAATACTCTTTACAACCATCCTGGAAGGTACATCAGTAGGAGGGAAGACTGAACTGAGAGGAAGGTTGGTATTTTACGGAGAGTGGCTTGCCCAAGGCCAATGGACTGA
Organism: Gekko japonicus; assembly: GCF_001447785.1. Taxonomy (NCBI): domain Eukaryota; kingdom Metazoa; phylum Chordata; class Lepidosauria; order Squamata; family Gekkonidae; genus Gekko; species Gekko japonicus. The sequence continues at coordinate 233,894 of NW_015168655.1, forward strand.
TGAGTAGCAGAGGTGAAGCTGGGAACAGGGACTTCCGGGTTCACAATTCGCTCTGCACCCTCATATGAGGCTTAAATCGCCCTTCCACCAATTTGTAATGCAAATCTGTAGTGCGATATTATTGCGTTTCACATTCGTATCACAAACCCGACGGAAGCAAGAGCAGTGAAAAGAGTGAAAACGTTTCACAGCCGCCACGCTCCGTGACCTCTGATCATTCCAATAGTATATCCGAAACACGTCCGACTCCGGCACTCTAGCAAAAATCCTGCTAAGCGTTATCATCATCTCCAGCAGAAGCTCTTAATGATTTCAGAAAGCAGGATGATGTACAATAGATTTAAAATTCTTTTAACCGGGTTGGAAGTTGATTTCGGATAAGAAATCCGAAGTCTTAAAGTAGGCGACTGCAGAGAAGGCAGGCACAAGAAAAGACGAGCTACTCCATCGCCCCCGGGCATCTGCTAAGGAAAGTAAGAGCGATTCCGCAACCAACCCGCCAGTACAGAAGTTACCTCTACGCATTCGGCTTCGGAACCTGACTCAGGAGGCTTCACCTGTAACCTAGCATACAAGCACTGCTGCAAGAGCGCCCGAGCTACCGGAGCCTGGCTGCAATCGGCCATGCCCACAGATGTCTGCAGCACACAGGCAATGACAGCTAGTCTTTCCTCCCAGCCCTTTTCTCCCAACTGCTCTTCAAGACGAATCCCGCCCCCTGGTTTTCTCATGTCACTTTCTAATGGCAAAGCCAGGAAGGAGTTGACGTCAAAACCATAGAGAAAGAGCGAGTTCAGATGAAAACTATCCGCCAGAATGTCCCGGAAGCATTGTATGAAAACACGGGAAGGTCTTGGCCAATCAGTATGCAGATTTTATAAAACATTGATTTACTGACGTTGAGTTCATTTAGAATTTTTTTTAAATGGCTTGTACCAGCAGTACGTTCGTGCTGGTTGGCTCGCGATCACGCAGAAGCAGCGTTTCTGTTACACTGATTTATTCTAGTAGTCTATGTTAGTGTAATGTCTAGAGATAGGGTTGCCAGCTCTGGGGTAGGAAATACCTGGAGATTTTGGTGGTGGAGCCTGGGGAGGGCGGGGTTCGGAAAGGAACAGGCCCTTATAGTGTGGTATAATGCCATAAAATCCACCCTCCAAAGCAGCCGTTTTCTACAGGGGAACTGATCTCTGTCACATTTCCAGGTCCCACCTGGAATTGGGTTGCCAACCTTCAGGTGGTGGCTGGCGATCTCCCGAGATTACCACTGATTCCCGGGGCCCCAGAGATTAGTTCACCTGGAGAAAATGGCCTCTTTGGAAGGTGGACTCTATTGCATTATACCCCATTGAAATCCCTCCCCTCCCCAAACCCTGCCCTCCTCAGGATCCACCCTCAAAGTATCCAGGTATTTCTCAACCAAGATCTGGCAACCCTAACCTGGAGATTGGCAACCCTGTTTGCAGATTACAATAATTATACGATACAATAATAACTATCCTCTGCATACTATTTAGATAAGATTACACTTCAATGCCCATTCCAAAAGAATCAGCGGGACTTTGCTTATGTGGGGAAAAAATTCAGGATCAGAATGACAGCATTAAAGAATTCAAGTGGGCAGCTGTGTTGGTCTGAAGCAACAGAACAAAATTTGAGTCCAGTGGTATCTTTAAGACCAACAAAGTTTAATTCTTGCTATAAGCTTTCGTGTGCATCCACACAAAGGCTTATTACCCAGAAGTGTGCATGCACACAAAAGCTTATAATCAAACTTAGCATTAAGTGAGTTTAGGGAAATGGTCTAGCACTGTAAGTCACTTTCCAAGAGTGAGTGTCGTTTCCTCAACTGTAAAAGCCTTAACTGGAATACTTTACATTAGTTTACCTGCAATATAATGGGTGTACTCAAACCCCATTAAAATAAATTTGGAACTGATTCCGTTGGGAAGGTGATTTTGCTTTTAAAGAAGTTTTATTCTATCTACATAAATATGCAGTGACTTAAAACAATAGACTAATCTGCTGAAATATATTAAATAATTATAAATAAAACCCAGAGATTCAATGGCATCCATTTGCAGGTTATACTAGCACTCTTACAGTGTTTAGATTGAGCTAGTAAGAGAATGGAAGCACCACTCTACGCACATGTGAATGCAATGATGCATGTGTAACACTCAGTGCCAGATTTACGCATAAGCTAAATAAACTACAGTTTAGGGCCTTGCAATCTGCTGGGGCCTCAAATAAAAACACAATATAAAAAATGATTTCAAATATTTAAAAGGCATATATATTTTTAATTTTTCTGAGACCAGCTGATGTAATTTAAAACAGTAGGGGGCCTCTGGGTTTTGTATTGCTTAGGGCCTCAACAAGTCTAAATCCGGCCCTGGTAACACTCATATGCAGAACCACTATAGTGTAGTGATTAGAGTGCTAAACTAGGATCTGGGAGACCCAGGTTCAAACCCCCACTCTGCCATGGAAGATTGCTGGATGACCTTGGGCCAGCCACACACTCTCAGCCTAACATACCTCTCAGGGTTGTGTGAGAACAAAATGGAGAACAAAGTCAGCCGCTTTGAGTTCCCATGGGGAAGAAACTTGCCAACTTCCAGGTGGGGCCTGGAGATCTACCAGAATTACAATCGCTCTCCAGACTACAGAGATCAGTTCAGCTGGAGAAAAATGGCTGCTTTGGAGGATGGACTCTAGAGTGTTATACCCTGCTGAGGCCCCTCCCCTTCCCAGGCTCCACCCACAAATATCTAGGAATTTCTCAACCAGGAGTTGGGAGCCCTAGAAGAAATGCAGGATATAAATATGAAACAAATAGATTATCAAGGTTCCATTGAACTAGCTGGATACATTTTAAGCCCTGTTCTATCAGAAGAAAGAGCCATTTAATTCTGCACCCTGTTATCTTCTGCAACGGCCAGCCAAATGCTTCTGGGAAGCCTACAAGCAGGGCATAAAGGCCCTAACTCATTCTCTAACTATTAGCAAATGGGGATCATGACCATTAGTGCTTGCATATATTAAGGACAATGTAGGATCCTAACTCACTCAGAAGTAAGTTCCATTTTATTCAATAGGGCTTACATCCAGGAAAGTGTTTTTAGGATTGCAGCCTGTGTTTAAAACCCAGATGAGCAGGGATTATTTCAAACTGTGACGTCTCTGCTTAAATGGCATGCAATATAGATGGGGTGATTTAGAGATCAAAAGTTAAGGTGACCTAGACAAGTGTGAGTACAGATTCCAGAAGGAAAAAGAGTATATATGAACAATGCTTCAAAGTAAATGTTTATCTTTGCATCTGGCAGTACCATCTTGAAATCAGAATGGTTCTTTTCTTTCAGCAGAGTATTTAAGTTCATTGACAGTGAGTGGGAGTATATTTCCTTGGGGGAAAATGTGGCATTCATTCAAAGACAATCTCAACATATTTATTTATTTATTTATTTATTTAAAAGGCCAGTGAATCTGATGATCATCAAATGCCAGTTAAAATTAAACCATTCTATACAATATATTTGTGCCGAATCATAATACAACCACAAAACATAAGTGAGTACAAATGTGTGTGTTTTTTTACTAGGGGAGGGGGCAGCATGAACCTATTGAAGGTGATAGGAAAATAAACCAGTAAACCAGTAGTACTAGAAACTACTCCCTATAAGTGGAGGTGTTATAGCCTTTTATCACATGGTTTAAAGTATTTTCTGACAATAGTACAAGGGTTTGCAACATGGCTCCTGTCAATACCTGTTCTGGTGCACACCAAGTGTTTTTGGAAAGGGGCCAGGACCAGGTGGGGCTTTGGCCCAACAGGGCTTCTGACTAGCCACTAGAAATATTGTCTGTGCAGACTTTCAACACCATTGTTTTGGCAGCAGCTGCTACCGCAGTACAAGGATCTTCACTGCGTGACTGAAAGTAAGCTGTGTATATACAAGAAAATATTTAAAAACAATATGTTCATTTAAAAAGGCATCCTGTTAAACAGAGCTTCTGCCTGAAATGTTGAAGAGTTACTATTAGAGATGTTGTGATTGGCTCCACCTTCTGTGGCAGCCATTTTGTGGTTACACATACCACCCTGTGTCAGAATTCCAAAGATGCCTGCATGTGCAAAAAGGCTGGGGACTCCTGGACAAAGAAGGATGTAACTCAGTTTAAGGGTAGCTGTGTTAGTCTGTCCGCAGCAGTAGAAAAGAGCACAAGTCCAGTAGCACCTTGAAGACAACAAAATTTGTGGCAGGGTATGAGCTTTCATGAGTCACTGCTCACTTCTTCAGATGCTACTAGAGTGTGAGTCCATACAGCTAGAATGTTAATGGTGTCACATTCTAGGTGTATCTGAAGAAGTGAGCAGTGAATCACAACAGCTCATACCCTGCCACAAATTTTGTTAATCTTTAAGGAAGTACTTGTTAGTGTTTGAGGAAGTATAAGTTAGACATATTTTAATCATTGGTGTTGGTCTTCGTGTAAGATTTGTGAAAGAATTACCTTGTCCCTCAGGTGGAAATAGCCATTTCTTTATCCTCTTTTCAACACTTGAATAAATTTCACTACTTGTTGTCTAGACTGGTCTGGCTACAGGTAGGTTTGTTTTTTTTAACTGTCCTCTGCATATGTCCTGGAAATGTGCAGCAGAACCAATCTCTGAGGCAAAGCAAGGATTAATCTTTGCCTGTGTTTCCCCCCTCCTCTGTCACCAGCTTTTGTGGTGCTTGCTAGAATCTGGAGACTTGGAAGAAACCCAAAGCTCATTCCCCTGGGTTTGAGGAGAAAATTCTAGGTTTGTTGAGAATGTTATTCCCCACACCCATCCTAACTCCCTCCAGACTATTTCAGCCCTTTTAAAGCCACGCAGTACAAAGAACTTTAATCATTCAAAGTTTTAGTTCCATCTTAAGAATGTTGACTCCAAAGTAAGATGGGACTTGCATTCTAGTTAAGTGGGCAGGACCTAGGTTTTTTACATCACAGGAGTTGGTTGCCCCTTAGTCTCTGTGATTCTGTGCCTGACTGGGGCAAGCTGATGTGGAGAGCGATGCTCACTTTGAATTAAAGAAAAGCTAGCTGTAAAGGCTACCGGTTGGCTGCTACTTATGATGTCACAAACTTACATTTCCCTCCCAATTTTTAGAGCAGTTTTACCCTTTTTTAATGAATGAATTTTTATTAGTAAGGTGAAGAGTAAATATAAAAACACATAACTGGCACCTGATGTTTTATTGAAATTCAAAATGGACAGCCTATTTTAATCATGGGGAAAAGGGTAAGACTGATGGCTCAACTAGTATTCAACTTCTTAATAAGAATGTATGCCATATAGATTGCAATCTAGACTCACACTGTGAATGAAGAATGCTCTGTTGCTGCTCTTCAAACACTACATTGCCTTTACCCATCCTTCTCTTAAAAAATGCCAGAAATCACCAACCATATGCTGCCATTAGAATACATGTAGCAATTTTCTTGCCCTCAGCTGCTTATTTCCTTAATTTGTATGCTGTAATCCTAAGCAAACAAATGTGGGAAATGTTTCCCTTAAAATTGAAACCAAACATCTGTTTTTTGATGATAAGGGATGGGAAAACATGCTCATTAAATGGCACCCTTTAATAGGAAAAGAACAAATGCCTGCTGGTAAGAATAATATGGATGTTAGCTTCTTCAGGCCGATTCCGCACTAATGCTTTGCCCCCCTTTCCCCCCCCCCGGGTCTAATTGGCCTGATTCTATGCGCACATTTCCGCATTACAGAAATCTGACCCGGGTTTTGCCCAGGTGTTCATTTCCGCATGTCGCCTTGCCCTGAATCTAGAGCCCCCCCTCCCCTCTCCCTCCTTTTTTTAAACAGAGGTGAGATTGCGTTGTACCGCACTACCCACTGAAATGCCGATTGGTCCCTTTAATTTTTGACCCTCGATATCCGCAAAAAGCATCCATTCATACAGCCGGGAAGGGGGGTGGGTGGGAAGTCAGTATACAAGCATGAAAAAGAATGCTTAAACCGTTACACAAATGGCGAATTCCAAACATAAATGAGAAAACAGCATACGGACATGTAAAAGGATATTTAAACGCCGGTCAACGATGGCCCATTGTTGCGTCCAGTAAACGATGGGCTATTATTGCATTGCGCACCAAGGAAGGGGGGGAGGGATGCAGCCAGGAAGTGGGGGAGGGGGCAGATGGAAAGACAGTATATGAAAATGAAAATGAATGCTTAAACCTTTACACATGGCAAATTGCCAAACGGAAATGAGAAAACAGCATACGAACATGTAAAAGGACATTTAAATGCCGGTTGACGATGGCCCATTGTTGCATTGTAATGCAACACAGGGAGGGAAATAATAAAAAAATCCTGTGCGCACGAAGGGGTTTTTTGCAGGCAGGCAGGAAGGAGAGGGGGGCGGGAGAGAGAGAAGCAGGGGGGCATTGAAGAAGTGTTGATAGGCGAGAATGGGAGTGAAGGGGAGGGAAAGAAGCAAAGGGCGTTAATGGGGTGGAGAGGGGACAGCTGTGAATCGCAAGTTCCCCACTGGAATGCCCCAACTTCAACACTGCAGCAAAAAAAACACCTGAAGGTGGCAGAGAGGGAAAATCTGGGGAGAAAGACCCTTAAATTCGGGCCAATTCATGAATCTGTGGCAACTGGTGTGGAATTGAACCATTGCCGCAATTATTATCAGGGCGTGAACCCGGGGCAAACTATGGTGCGTAATCAGCCTCAGTGATACAAAACACAAGCATTTACAATATTGAAGGCCAAACAAAACTTTATATGACACACCCATTTGTTGTCACTGTGTGTCCCTTTGCAGTCACTTCCTTGTGATGTCTAATACAAATAATACATACATCATCACATACGGTATATTACTGCTTTGGCTAGTGGGATGGGACATCAGATGCATGCAGTGATTATTATAAGAGAGGGTTGGATCCAGTGGTAATTTCCACCAGAAGAAGTAATTTACATTCATTCACCATACACTCTACTTTTCTCCCCTATGGCAACCCAATGTGGCTTATAACATCATTCCCCCTTCTCCATTTTATCCTTACAATTCTGTGAAGTTGAGATTGACTGGCCCAAAGTCACACAGTGAGTTTCTGTGGCTAAGTGGGGACTGGAACCCAGATCTCCCCGATCCCTAGTCCAGCCTTCTAACTACTACACCATGCTGGCTCTCATCAGTGGAATAGGACTTTATCATTAGTTTCTTCCCATGGTGGATCACAGTGCTCCCCTAAATACTGCTAAGTAGTAGAGAGGGGAGCATAAGGAACAGAAGGATGGGTGAATGGGGAGTCTTCAGTGAGAGGGTTGAGCTGGTAAAAATCAACCACCCCATTAGCAGAAATTTGGTTACCTCCCTCCCAGACACTAAGGAAGCACAGACTTGCAGTATTATACATTGTTTTTGGCTTTCAACTGGTGTTCTAACTTATCTGTTGCCTTAAATATTGTTAGTGTATTATTATGCCTTATAAAGTTTACTCAACCATATTGGAACAGTCTGCTTTAACATGACATCTTGCTAAGAATTATGAGCATGCAACAACTGGAAGTAAATGTAAAAAGATGCTAGAAAGCACAGAATATGTGAATGTATCAAGGTAAATTTTAAAGTGATTTAAGCAATGTAGTGTGATGTGACCAGGAAAAAATTCAAAGCCTTAAAGTAACTTTATCCAGATGTGCTGAATATCCTAGTTTACTGGTTTACTACCACGTCACACCCAAAGGCCAAGGTTCACATTAGTCATGCCGAAGGAACTGATATATCATATTTATTTATATCATGTTTCTGTGTTCATTATGTTTCTGCAGAACACCACTCCCCCCCCTTGCTGGTTTTGTTGTGCAGGTGATACTGCATTGCAAACATGAGCCTTCTTGGCTGGGGAAAAGAGAAAAAAAGTTGTTATCATATTCCATATGTGCAGTACTACAGGGCAAAAAAAAATCAGCTCAAGTTTGGAGAAGTGGGATATAAATGCTCTAAGTTTAACAGCCCAATCCTGAAGACTGCCATGCTGGAGACAGCTGTCAAGGATGTGAGAAGGGAGCAGGAACCAATATATGTAGTCAATCTGCAAGGTGCCCCTGGATCTCTACTATATCATGCAGCTGAACAAAATAAAAGTCTACTGGCACCATAAAGACCTAAACCAGCAACCCCAGGATGAGTATCACTAAGCCAACGCCCACCCACTTGGACATGTGAAGGGGAGATCACCCCAGGAAGCCATATGGCAATATCACAGATGGGGGAGGAAGTGGGGCAGAGAGGGGCATGGAGCAAGCAAGTCTCATCTGCTCAAAAACAAACATGGACAGAGTTGTAGAACACCCCAGACTCTTCTGAATAGCAAATCATGATGACTTCCAATGGATAGGGTTGTCCACTCCCTCTGGTTGGAATGGCTTATCTGCCTTTGCAAACAGCTCCCAGGTGCAGTCCCTAACTCAGCAAGCATGTGTCTGAGATGGGCTTGCTGGATGGAAGGCTGCCCACGGCAGGATGCATCAGGAGCTGGGCAGGAACTGGTGGCTCAGCAGAGTAGCAGGAACTGTGCTAGTCATGCTCCAAGGTCTACCTGTTAAATCACTCCCTGCAGAGATGCGAAAGAGAAAGAAAAGGAGGGAAAGAAAAGGAAAGCGGAAGGAAAGAAAGAAAGAGGGCAAAGAGATGGGGGGAGGCTCTCCCACCCCCCACTCCCCCACTCAAGCCTCCGCCACCCCCGCGGATCCCTCACTTATCCCGGGAGGTGGCGGAGAGCATCTTCTGGCCTCCCCCGGGCTGCAGCGCTCCGGTGCTGGCCCAGGGAGGCGGCGATAGGCATCCTCTGGCCTCCCCGGGGCCGCAGCGCTCTGGTGCGGGCCCTGGGAAGACAGCGACAGGCCCCCTGGGGCCTCCCTGGGGCCGCAGCACTCCAGCGCTGGCCTGGGAAAGTGACGACGAGCCTCCTCTGACCTCCCCGGGCCGCAACGCTCTGGCGCCGGCCCCAGGGAGACGGCAACAGGCCTCCTGGGGCCTCCGCGCTCCGGCGCGGGCCCCGGAGAGGCAGCGACGGGCATCCTCTGGCCTCCCCTGGGCCGCAGCACTTTGGCGCTGGCCCAGGGAGGCAGCAACGAGCCTCCTCTGACCTGCCCGGGGTCGCAGAGCTCCAGCACGGGCCCCGGGAGGATGGTGACGGGCCTCCTCAGGCCTCCCTGGGGCTGCAGCGCTCCGACGTGGGCCCCAGGATGGCGGCGACAGGCTGCAGCGCGGAGAGCTGGGGGCGGGGCTTGCTGCCACCACTATTTGTGCCAGCTCCTGGCTCCCAGAGTGGCGCTCCAGTGTGCTCCGGCCCCAAAAGACCCATGGTTATCACAGGAAAAACCAAAGGACATTAAGTGTACTTATTTGGAAGTAAACCCTACTGCTTCAGTGGAACTTTTACAACATATTCAAACTAAACAAGATGCTTGGAGATCTATTAATGGTTCTCCCATTTTTTTTCCTTCCTGTTGGGTCATAGCAGTTGTAACAAAATTAACAAAATGGCTGCCAGGCAGAGGCAGCAGTATCTTAAAATGGCTGCCAGTTTGGTAGTCCTCTGGAGGGGGAATGGACTCCATAGGGAACAATGAGGCTGCCATATCTCCCTGCCTATTTCCCAGAAGCTTTAGGGGGAAAGTGTGGGAAAGTATGGATCTACCCTGGTGGCAGAGCCAGGCAGATAAAGGCTTTGGCCCTTCAGGGAAGCTTTTAGTCTCAGACTTGAACAGCAGCTTCAAGGGGTGCGTACAGATGGGACTCCTGCTACCAACACTCCGTGGTCAGTCCGGGCCACTATAAATCATGGTGGACAGCCAGGAGGGTTAGCAGTACTGGTGACCAGTCCAGTGAAGGGCTGGAATTTCTCTCCAACAACAAGGAGGGGGAAAGCAAATCCTGGCCTGCAGCCACCCACTATAAAGGTAGAGAGGGTGTGCATAGGGGACAGAGGAATTACGTTTAGATCGTGTTTATTTTCTGCCCAGGTTGAGTTGATGTGCCTGTGTTTATTTTCTGTGCCTAACTTGTACATAGTTTAAATAAATCTTCTTTTTGAAATTATAAAGCCTGGTAGTGCCTTGACCACATAGTCCTCCCTGCTCAGCATGTTACCAGAGGCAAAGGGAGGCCAAGGAACTCAAACGGGCCCAAATTGGAGAGGTTGTCAACTCTCCAGGGGGCACCCAAATATTGAGATATCCACTTTCCCAAGTTAGGAAATCAGCCAGAGGGGTCTCACTGTCCCTCTAAGAAGGCGGTGTCCATTCAGTGAGTGGTGGCAGTGACAGAGAAAGCAAATAGCCCTACCAGGCAGAGTGGGCAGGCATAAACAGGGGCTTGCGAGCCGCAGAATGGCTATTCAGTCTCCCAGTGCTGAGGGCGGGTCCCCATTTCATCACAGCAGTCATGAAGATCCCCCAGTTCTAACTGGTACCATGGTGAGGTGTAGGTGTTTTTTTTTAGTGCTCTGCAGGACTGTTTGAGATTAGGAGAAATGTCACAGGGAGAAAGGGCTAAATGCCCTCCCTCTACACTGCAGCCCTGATTTGAGTCAGAAGCCACAACTGCTATTTATCAATAACAATGCTTGGGAGATCTGTTCATAGATCCCCCAGTACCTTCTCTAATTTGGCCCATTGTGTAAGGAGTTGAGGTCTGAAATATACTGGGTTTAATACGCATTAGTGATCAGCTCATAGTTTATTATGATTTCAGCTCATTACTAAGGACAACTCTAGCAGGGCCGGGGCCCTGCTTATAAGCCTATAAAACAGTACACCCATCACACACTCACTCCCAACAACAGGCTATTTACAGAGGCATTCCTGGGTGATAGGTCCATCCCAGGATCCTAGCAGTCCATTGTTCTGTGACCCCAAGCTGGGGCTGATGAGATTAGGCTCAGTACAGAACACCCCTCCCCCCAAGGTTTAGAACATCCTAGCACACATAGTCCCTTAGGTAAGTCAGCCTGTGTTGCTCGCAGTTTGAGTGACGTGGTTCCGTTGGTGGTGTCAGGGCTACTTGCTCTGGTTCAGACACAACAGCCACAGGACTCGGGGGCAGCGGCAGTGTCGGCGTGACTTTATGCCCGTCCATTGGTGCCTGTTCTGGCGTTGCACTCACTGGTCCGTCTGGGGTTTCCCTGGCTATGGGCTGTTCGCTGGGCGTGGATACCCCTCGCTTGGTCTCTGGCAGCTCTGGCAACTCTGCGTTATCTTCGTCTGGGGTCATTGATAGCAGGCCCGGCTCGGCCGGGAGGAGACGGTGGCAGAATTGGTCGATGTGCCTCCTCAGTACCTGTCCGCTATCGGTGGATACTTCGTAAGAGAGGGGACCGGCGACTCCTACAACTTTGGCTGGAAACCAGGCGGGGCTGCTTGAGAAGTTCCGGGCATAAACGGGATCACCCGGAAAGAACCCCCGGGGCACCACTTGATACTCAGGGGCCGCATGATGCACCGCCATGTGGTCGGGGTGCATCCGGTCAACGCATGTGGTGAGGCGTCACCCCATGAGGAGTTCCTCTGGACTGCAGCAGGTGGAGGTGCATGGGATCACCCACTGGCCAAAGAGGAAGGTCGCGAGCTGGTGGTCCCAATCTCCTTGAACGATCCGCCGCAGCACGTCCTTGGTGGTTCTCGCCATCCGCTCTGCCTGGCCATTGGTGGCGGGGTGGAAGGGCATGAACCTTACGTGCCTGATGAGGTAATGGCCCATGAAGTCTTGGAACTCGCCTGAGGTGAAGGCCATTCCATTGTCCGACACCACAGTGTTGGGGATTCCGTGGGTACAAAAGATTTTCCGGAGGGCATGGATTGCTGCTTTGGATGAAGTGGAAGGGACCCGAACTACCTCTAGCCATTTCATGTAGGAGTCCACCAGGATGAAAAATATCTGCCCCTGAAAGGGACCAGCAAAGTCTATGTGTAACCAGGACCACGGTCGTTGGGTGGACTCCCACTGCCTGGGTGGTGCCCAGGGCAGTTCCGGATGGGTCTCTTGGCAGGCCTGGCAGCACTTGATGCAGTCCTCTATCTCGTTGTCCATGCCGGGCCACCATACATAGCTGCAGGCCAGCGCCTTCATCCGTATGATGCCTGGATGTGTTTCGTGAAGCACCGCTAAGACTTGCGGGTGCAATGGAGGTGGCACCACGACCCAGTTTCCCCACAGCAGGCACCCCTTGTGTGCTGACAGTTCATCCCATTGGGAGGAGAATGCCGTGAATTCAGGGCCCGTGTGTCCAGCAGGCCATCCCCTCCCCACCCAGTCCAGAACACGGGAGAGGATGCGGTCCTGTGCAGTGTGGTGGGAGATGTCTGATACCTGGAATGGGTGGTAGGGAAGGTCCTCCAGGAGCAGGATCTGGTGGGCAGGAACTGGGTTTGGGTCGCAGGAGGGCAGCAGCAGGTGGCTGAGGGTGTCGGCGTGTCCCATTGACTTCCTGGGGCAGTGGTGAAGACTGTACTGGTAGCCTGTCAGGAAGATGGACCAGCGCAGCACCTGGGGAGACAGCATCTGTGGCATTTGGGGTTTATGATCCGTCACGATGGTGAAGGGCCGCCCGTAGAGATAATCGTGGAATTTGTTTACGCCTGCCACAATTGCCGTGGCCTCCTTGTTGATCTGCGCATAGTTGCACTCGGCCAAGGACAAGGTGTGGGAGTAATAGGCCACGGGAACTTCTCAGCCATTGGGTAGCTGGTGACAGAGGATGGGTCCAACTCCATACGGGGACGTGTCGCAGGCCAGGGAGACTGGGAAAGCTTCGTCGAAGTGTGCAAGTACTGTGTTCGAGGTGAGCAGCTCTTTGACGGCATGGAACGTGGTGGCTTGCTTCTGGCCCCAGAGCCAGGGGGCTCGTTTGTTGAGCAGCCAATGCAGTGGCTCTGTGATGGCTGCCTTGTAAGGCAGGAATGAGTGATAAAAGTTCAGCAGGCCGAGGAAAGCCTGTAGTTCCTGCTTGGATGTGGGCGTCGGGGCGTTGACGATGGCTCGGACCTTGTCGGCAGCAGGATGGATGCCATGCGCGTCAACGGAGAAGCCCAGGAACTGAACCCGCGGGACCCCCAGGAGGCATTTTTCCCTCTTAACTTTGAGGCCAGCATCCTGGAACCTTTGCAGGACAGCACACAGACGGATGGCAAAGTCCTTGTCAGTGGGGGCGACAACAAAAACATCATAAAAAACAGCTGGACCCCGGGAATCCCTTTAAGAAGAGAGTATAAGATTTTGGAAGATTCCCGGGGCAACACTGACCCCGAACTGCAGCCGCCACACTCGGAACGCCCCCCCTGTGTGTCATGATCTGGGTCTCGGCGGTTCTGTTGTCGACCGGAAGCTGCTGGGAGGCCTGTGCCAAGTCCAGTTTACTAAAAACCTTGGCACCCGCTAGGGAAGCCAGGATGTGGCTGACCACCGGAACCGGGTATGCGTGATCCTGGAGCGCCTTGTTAATCATACACTTATAGTCCATGCAGATGCGGACGTCCCCGTTGGGCTTGACTGGGGTCATGATAGGGGTTTCCCATGCGGCATGTGGAACCGGCTCCAATACCCCCTGGGCCACCAACCGATCCAGTTCACTGTCTATCTTGGGCTTCAGGGCAAAGGGAACACATCTGGCCTTTAGTCTAATGGACCGCACCTCCAGGTTGAGTTGCAGGGAGACCGGAGGTCTGGTGTAGTGACTGAGCATCACATCAAATACCGCCGGGAACTTGTCCCACACCGTTTGGAAGTCCTTGGAGGCCACATGGTGCACCCCCATTACTTCAAAGCCTAAGGGCATGAACCAAAATAGCCCCAGTAAACTCATGAGCCACCCTTCAACAACTAGCAAGTCCAAAAGTCCTTCGAAATGGCGGTATTTAACATGGAACTTGCCCCAGCCCTTGATGGCCACCTCGTTTTTCTGAAAGTCCCTGAGGGTGAAGCCAGTGGGCTTAAGGCGGGGCCCCCCCAGTGGACAGAGCCTCTGGAGAGTCACTTCCAAAATTATGGAGATGGAGGACCTCATGTCCAGTTCTATCTCGCAAGGGGTTCCCTCTATAAACACAGTCACTTTTATCTTATGGGGGGTGTCCCGGGGCAAGTTCAGTACCTCATTCTGGCGGACGGCCAAGGTATGAAGTTCTGTGGACTCCTGGTGCATCGTTGTGCGTCTTCGGGGGCTCTTGGAGTGGCAGGCATGCATGATGTGGCCAGTCTTACATGTGCGGCAGGTCGCATCGCGTAAGTGGCAGGAGCGACGTTCATGGTCGTCTCTGCAGCTGGCGCAGGGAGGTGGCGTGGTTGTATTTGCGGGATGCATAGGAGCTGTTGATGGGCGCTGGTTGCATTGCGTTGAGCGGTGGACCTGGTGGGCTTTTTCCTCATCAGATGTGTCTGATGCTGAGGGGATGGAGGCTTGGTGTGTACTGGAGTGTTGGCAATCCCTCTGGGCTTTCTCGATGGCAGTGGTCTCACGTTCCACCCAGGTTTCCTAAAGCTCTAGGTGAGCAGGGTCGAACTCCAGCAGATGTCCTGGAGTGGCAGCCATGGTAGCAATGATCCCGGTAGCGATGCAGTGCACGAGGCTCAGACGTTCGGGGCGCGATGTGGTGCTGGAGGGTGCTGGGCTGGCTCAACAGGATTCCACCCTCTTCGCCAGTGAAATATACTGGGTTCGACACGTGTTAGTGATCAGCTCATAGTTTACTGTAATTTCAGCTCGGAACGAAGGACAACTCTAGCAGGGCCGGGGCCCTGCTTATAAGCCCATAAAATGGCACACCCATCACACCCCACTCCCAACAAAAGGGTTTTTACAGAGGCACTCCTGGGTGATAGGTCCATCCCAGGATCCTCGCAGTCCATTGTTCTGTGTCCCCAAGCTGGGGCTGATGAGATTAGGCTCAGTACACAACAGGTCTAAGTATGCTGAAGGGATATATTAAGACATCAGACCTAAGACTGAGAAGCATTCCAGAGAACATACCAAATGACCTCAAAGAAGGACACTGATAATCAACCAGGGGTTGCAACATTGAGAGACGTGAATCCCTGCCTCAGTATTGGCAGATGGAGCATTGTCTCTCTTTGCCTGTTATTGGTCCACAGGTCCACCTTTCCCAGTTGGACCATCATGGCACATGGAATCAAGCGACAATGAGCTAAGATAACATTCAGACCAACTGGGTATGGCTGACTGTCCCTCTTCTCCAATGGTGGGCAAGTTGATCAATGTGCATGAATCTGACATCTCTGATTATTTATAGAGGATATTTTTATGCAAAATAAACAAATCTGCACAAATGTTAGTTTAATTTATTTTGAATGGAATTTCAATACCTTCAGACACATATTTTGAACAGTCCCTTTATTTTACTTATTTTTGTAGCCTAAGCTGGCAATTTCCTAGTCAGACATTTTCCGTGGTATTTTATTCTTGATGCTTTGAAAAGCTACATCCACCATATAGTGCGGGATATACTGTTTACACATTATACAGCTTTTCCTGCTGTGTGGGAGCAGTGCCAGCGCATGAGTAACTAATTTTATGCATGTTTACACCACATAGGGGGAAAAACACATTACTATATTAAAAATAGATTACTGTTGTTTAGTCTTTCAGACAATTACAGAAGAGATACATGTACATGTTGAATTGGGGTAATCAAAACTTAATTACATTTCAGAGTAAAATAATACCAGATTTGATGTCTCTGTCAGTTGCAGTTATAAAGCTCTTACGAGACAGGCATCTAGTGCCAGCTCAGATCAGCAAGGCTTGTTGTATAAGGATACGTGTATTTCCATACTTTTTTCTGCTGCATAAGAGAAGAAATAGAAACACAGTTAATCATATTCTCTTTCCTCTGCAGGTGTCCACCATTTTAATATAGCTCACAGGCAAGCCTGCTGTGATATTTACCACTTCAAGATACACTTCAGTGCATTTGAAATAGCAAATTATAGGGATTGTTCATGCCAAGCTACTGGTGTTGGCAACTTCTGGTGTGTACCAACCTTGCGGTGTAAACAGATTGAACGAAGAGAAGTAGAGCTGGGTCAAGGGATTGAACTATGGCAACTAGTGAAAACCTCTTTTTGACAGCCCCATAACAGAAAAGGGTGATACAGTAGTCACTTTTTTTCTGCACTACACTCCTGGTCCCATTGTGCATTCTTTCCTTCCCATTTTCTGGAGGAAAAAGGCCTCTCACAATATAATAGAGGGCAGTGGAAGATTGACCTAGGATGAGTGTGGAGAAATGGATCGTGAGAAACTATGGCTGAAGGGCAGTTAAAGAGGCAAAGTGTTCTGCAGATTTTGATCTGATAACCCTGGCAAAAAGCTGGAACCAAAATCGAAATAGAACTATGTTGGTGGGTCCCTTAAGACAGGAGCTACCCATGTTCTATGGGCTATGGTATAAAAAGAGAGCTTATGAAGTGCTATGTAAAAAAAGGAAGCATCTGCCTGCTCACCAAGGAAACCTGGAGGTGTTCAAGAGATACCACTGTGAACTTGAAGTACTCGTGTGTGTCTGGATCATGGAGATCAGAAGTACAAAACTACAGTTCACCTATCTGGAGTACAAAACTGGTGACGTCAGTGCACCTTCTCCAGCCATCTGCAGGGTATGGTTGGCGGGCCTGACTAAATAGAACCAGACTGGGGTAGGGTCAGGGCCTGGACAAGAGTCTGCATGGGAATGGTTTGTCTACTACCTTGACAGAAGAAAAGTAGGATATAAAACAAATGTTCTTCACAGGACTCAATTACTTTAGCCCGATTAGGGAATTGTTCATACAAGGTATTTTCTTTGAGTTACTCCTTTCATGGATTTTGTGCTGAACCTAGAAAACCTAACTCAAAAAGGCTGAAGGAGGCTTCTTCTATAGAAGTCATTTGTACTGATCTTATCTTATGGGTATGGAATGTATTCAGGTGACTTTGGCAGTTTCCACAAATTCCAGTGTTCCATATTTAACTGCTTCTCTGCTTTTAAGTTACATGAGAGCATCATCCATGACCTACATTACCCTGTTTTATCCTAGTTAAAAATAATCTTGAATTATGTTATTTTCTTTATATCCATGGTCCTTCCCAGTTTCTGAGGTCACACTCAGTGCAATTTAAAGAAGAGTCACACTGTTAGCAGCCAAACCCCTCCTGTGAAAGGGCAGTCATATTCAAGGCACCCCTCATAAATTATCACCCCCAAAATCATATGTGCTGTACAGCTTAGCCTGGAAATGGGCCAAGATGGAGCTGGAAACAAACAAAATGGACTGTTGTGGGTACTAGGTCTGCTGAGGCTGACTACTCCTCAGATGAGGAAGAGGCAGGGAGTAGCCCAGCCTCCTCTGAAGTCAGCCCAGAAGAAGAATCCTCAACTATACCTGAGGAGGAAGAGTTCCCAGCAGCTGCACAGGAGGTACAGCCAGAAGGAGAGGCCGATCTTGAGCCTGGCCCAGCACCCCCAGTTGCAGACACCCCAAGGCCAGAGTCCTTGCCTAGTTCTCCTGAGAGCCCCAGACATAGGGCACGCCAGAGGCTGACTATGCAGGAGCGAAGGAGTGCCAGACTCCAGCTCCTGCAGAGGCAGAGAGCTGTAAGCCTTTGCAGACTCAACCCCAAGGAAGGAAGGACCTGCTCAAAAGCACTCAGTGCACCTGGTTCAACGTGACAGCAACTTTGCTCACTCAGACCTGCTCCTGTGTGTGTGTAGCAATTGCTTAGGGTTCCCAAGTACCTACCTATGATCCGGTGGGGGACACATGCTTCCCCGCTGGAAGATTCTTGCTTGGAACACAGGCGCGGCACTATTCCGTTGCCCAGACGTGATATAGGCACGTCGCTGGGCGACGCTCTGGTAATGGGACTGGAAACTCGATGGTACCATCGAGTTTCCAGCCCCATTGCTAGAGCGTCGCCTGGCTACGTACCTACATCATGTCTGGGTGACAGAATAGTGCAGCCCCTGTGTTTTCCCCGCGGGAATGGTCCTGTGAAGAACTATACTTCCCCCGCTGAATTAAGGTAAGTACTTGGGAGCCCTGCAATTGCTCCTTGTCCTTGTAACCTTGAATTGACTTTTGGCTCTGACTGACCTTGATTCTGGACTGTGTTTACAAGCTTCCAGTGTGTGGTCTCTGTGGCAGGCAGCCAAGACAGCACATGGACGTTGGTAAGAGACAAGCCTGAGAAACTATTTTTGGGAAGGTGACTCAGGGCACTGACTTGCTAATAGCTCTCCCCTCCACTTTAATCCCAACAATGGATTTTTCAGGAAAGCAATCACCCACCCTGTCTGATGTTTTCCCCCCATGTGCTTTCTATGTATGCTTTACCCCCTTCTTATCATAAAATCACCTTTCTTTGTAATTTGGTTTGGCTTATTTGAGAGTTCTCAGAGGGAAAAATCCCTTTAAATGCTGGTGGAGATCCCATTGTTACCCCCTCTTGCAAGCTCAGTCTCCAATTTCACTAATTCCACCCAATTGATTTGGAGACCCCCAATTTGCATAACAACACCCTTGTAAGTCCACTAACTTCACATTAATCTGTCCATCCATTGGGTTTTATTTCATTGCTTTGCTTATGGTGGCATCTTCGTCTGACTGGAGGAAGCTTCCTCTGATGCAAGTGCCTCCAGTGTCACAAAAAGGCTCCTTAGGCCAGAGGAAGATGCTGGTATTGCCCAAATGGTAGGATAGGACCCAATGCATGTATCTTCAGTTGCCTCAGTCTGCGTATTCTGTGTGTTCTTCAACAATATAGAGAACGCATTGCATTGTATGAGTAGTCAACTATTCTATTTGAGGAGTCAAGAATCTGTTTCTTTTATAATAGCTTCTTATGGAATACTGAATTTTCCAGCAGTAACAATCCAATTTTCATGGAAGCATGAACCCTACCATAGCAGAGCCACATTCAAGGGTTATTTCAGTAGCAGAGCAGCACAAAACGTCTTTTAAAATTCAGAACAGATGGTAGTTTAAACAACCATGGAATCTTACTTTGTGTGAAGTCAGCCTTCATTTTGTAGTAATTTGACTCAGTTAATGTACTGCTTTGCTTGCTTCAGTAGGCTCACCCTTTTCATAAAGTTTAAATCAAACTTAACAGCCACCCAGGTGCTGTTGTTCTCTTTTGGCTTTAGGAAGACGAAAAATGCTTAAATGAAACAGCTAAATAACAATCTAGAATTTACAAATTCTTAATGAATATTCATTTAGCCTAATAAAATGTAGGCTATGAGCCAGCAAATAACATTGCTTCATGATTAGACATATCATGCAGTTTTTAGCCCTTTAAAAGACATATCAGCACAGAAAAATAATACTTTTAAATTTGCTTTTCTAAACTTTCTTATAACATGGATATTTGTTAAAGATCTGAAATAAGTTGAACACAGTGGTGCTTTCATTGAGGCAGACATGCCAAGGATTGCACAGCACAGCTGCAATGATTTCTGTACTCCATTTTAAGATTACTATAAGTTGCAGACTTAGTGCTTTGTACCATGCCCTGAAAGACTGTTTTCTGTCCTTCCCCTTTCTGGACTGGTGGGCCTGGAATTCGCTGTGTTCTTCTCCCGCCGGGATGAACCTTCGGCCCACAAGGGCTGCCTGTTATGGGGGAGCCAGGTGGTTGTGTCCATACTGTTGCGACAGTGAGTACTAGCAGCCCTTCACGGAACGCATCCGGGGATCGTGCGGATGAAGGCGCTGGCCCGCCCACAGCTACATATGGTGGCTCGGCATGGACAGCAAAATTGCGGACTGTGTTAAGCGCTGTCAGACATGCCAAGAAACCCAGCCAGAGCCCCCCAGGGTACTGGTGCATCAGTGGGAGTCCACCCACAAACCCTGGGCCCAGCTACATCTCGACTTTGCAGGGCCTTTCCAGGGGCAGATCTTCTTCATTTTGGTGGACTCCTACACCAAATGCTGGAAGTGGTACCGGTCCCTTCCACCTCGTCCCTGGTGGCAATTTGCACCCTCCGCAGGGTCTTCTGTACCCACAGCATACCTGACACCATCGTAACGGACAATGGAATGGTCTTCACGTCGAGCGAGTTCCAGGAATTCATGGGCCGCTAAACCATCTGGCACATCCGCTCCACTCCCTTCCACCTTGCAACCAACGGCCAAGCAGAATGGATGGTAAGGACTACGAAGGAGTCCCTCCGCAGGATTGTCCATGGGGACTGGGATCACTGGCTCGCGGCTTTCCTCTTTGGCCACCGTGTGACCCCAAACACCACCACCGGCCGCAGCCCAGAGGAACTTCTCATGAACAGGTACCTAACCCGTCTAGACTGAATGCACCCAGACCGCGCTCCGAAACACAGCCTGACCCCCGAAAGTCAAGCAGCACCACATGGGTTTTTTCCGGGTGACCCTGTCTATGCCCAGAATTTCTCCTGAGGTCCACCATGGGTCCCTTGCCAAGGTCATCAGGGTAACCGGGCCCCTGTCATATGAAGTGTCCATGGAGGATGGCCAGCTGCTTCGGAGGCACATCGAGCAGCTCTGCTGCCGCCTCCTCCCAGCCGAGCTGGGTATGCCCTCAGCCCTTCCAGAAGAGAGCGATGAGGAGCTGCTAAGGTCCCAGAAACCGGAGCCAGAGACGGACACGCCAGAGGTCAGCGAACAGCCAATGGCCAGCGAGCAGCCATCGGAAAATGTGAAGGGAACGCTGGAACCAGCAGCCACGGGTGGTCCCGAGGTTGCACCTATGCCGCCACTGTCCACCAGTCCCTCCATGGAACCCTCTGACTCCATTCCAGGGACTCCAGCCCCACTGTCGGAACCACATCGCTCGAACTGCGAGCGACGCAGACCAGCATACTTAAAGGAGTTTGTTTGTTGACGGAGCTCTCAACTTTGGGGGGAGGTGTTATGTTATGTACTGAGCCTGAACTGTACTTACCAACGGACGTAGCTTGGGGATGCATAACAATAGCTGGCTAGGATCCTAGAATGGACCAGTAGGGAAACAAGGATCCTACAGTAAACCAATTGAGAAACAATGTAATGTAAATAGCCTATCTTACTTCATCTAACTGAGACTCAAGACAGATCACAAAATTATAAAAAAGCAACAAAACAGTATAAGATCTACCATAACTAGTGCAAAACTAGAATGCAAAAACCTGAACAAGAATTAGAAGAAAATGCAGTAAAAACAAGATATGTACAATATCCTATCTGAAGCTGTATGTTAAAAGTCAGCAGCAAATCATATATCTTTTTAAAGCAATACTTGCTTTCCTAAATTCACATTTATTCACATCCCTGCCAACTATGTTTCATAAGTTCATTAAACTAGTAGAAAGAAGAGATTCTCATTTACTGAGTGCTATTCTACTATTTCCCATTAGAGGGAGCATGATGAAAACCATTCAATTAAATCAAAGTAAAAACTGGAACAACATTGTGGCTCTAATAGAGGAGAAAAACTATCACTTAGCAGTGCTTGACATCTGTTACTACTACTATTTGTTATTTCAAAACAGGACACTTACATTACAATGAAAAAAAAGAGAACACGTGATGTGAAAAGTGGCTCTGAGAAGCAAAAAGTTCCACACTGTAGGATTTTGGATTCACATACCCATTACTCCATCCTTCCCAAATTATATTGTAGATAATACTACAGAGCAGTCTCCATAGCAAATTTTGGATTTATTTTGAAGCTAGGCATCTTCAAGCCTTGCTAAAATAAGGGAGAGGTCTACGGATACCTTATCATCCCTTTCAAATCCACCCCCAAAAGGTCTGCTGCTGGAGCAAGCACTCTAGCCTAATTCACATCTTTCCTAGCCCATGAGGATAGGCGGATATTCACATAGCTGTATACATTATGTGTGTACACATGCATGTAGCAGTGGCAAGAAGAGAAAACTGGGTGGGAAACAGAACAGGAAATGTCAGGATGGTACTAGATGTGTAATGTTCTATTTACCACTGCAGTAATCTCTGGAATTTTGTGTTATACTTCATAAGCGTGTATTCATGTGAATTTGAATGCCTGCATGCATTTGAACGCATTTGAATCTGTTCAAAAATGTGAACTTGTGTGTGTGTGTGTATATATATATATATAATAAGGGCAGTTAACATAAGGGAAGTTCAGTGGTGGAATCTGCTGCTCTGGGATGTTGTGGGTTCTCCCTCCTTGGAGGTGTTTAAGCACAGATTGGACAATTATTTGTCAGGGATAATACTTTAGGTCATCCTGCATGGTGCAGGGAGTTGGACTGGATGGTCTTTGGGCCCCTTCCAACTTTTTTTTTGAGACCCCGGAGGGGATTTTTTTTTTATAAGACTACAAAACTATAACAGAAAAAGGAAGGGGGAACTACATTTTCCGGACAAAGAAAGATACCCACTACTAACTAAAATCCCAAGAGGAGATCTCCAACCCGCTTAACTACATCAAGTCTTCACTTCGTTTCTACCATTATAAACTGAGTCACATAATTATAGTAACTTTTTTCTTTAAGTCTTAAACTTTAACTGTGTTAAACAAGTACCCCCATTCATCCCATTTCCCAGTTCTCAAAGGCACAATTCAGAGTCCTTCAGCCTTACTTCTCCTTTCCACGTCTCTTCCGCAACTTATAAGGACTTTTAGGGGCTGCTGCCCCTTGCTCTGAGAGAGAGTCCTCTCTGGAAGAACCTGAGTCCAGCTCACCACTGGACTTACTGTCCATCTCTCCTTTCTTCTCCTCCACTGGCTCTCCCAGCTGGTCCCTTAGAAATTCCCGAGCTTTCAGGACAGAGTCAATCTTTTCTTTTTTTATCCTTGATTTTGAAGATTTTTTAAAAAAATTTAAAAAAATTTAAAAATATGAAAAATTTACATTAAAATAACTTCAACAATCCCCCGGGTTCCCCTCACCCCCCCCCATAATTAAAAAAAGGTTCATATTAGCTACTTTATAAAACAACAAGGATCTAACTGAATAAATTACTATAATTACACTCCACAGAACAGACTGTAGACCTAACATGAGGCTAATCAGAGATTTATCAGGTCCAAATTATCGGCCGTAGCAGGAATCACAGCTTGCGACTTCAGGTAGTCTAGGATTGGTGCCCAAGTATGAAACAGTCGTGATTTATAGGTGGTATGTGTTTCTCGTAGGATTTTATCAGTCAATTTAGCAATTATAAAGCAGTCCCATATCCTATTTTGCCAAGCTGAGATAGAGGGATCCCTACTATCCTTCCACTTTTGATTTTGAAGATGATGCCTTCTGGAGTTACCCATCTGTATCCAATTGAATTTGTCTGAAGAAAAAGAACAAGGTCTTTGTATTTCTTTCTCTGTTGTCTTATTTCAAATGGAATGTCTTTCAAGACTCTGATGACATTCTCTCCCACTTTCAGGGGTACTCCAGAAACTGCTTTCAGGATTGCATCCCTCATATGCCTCTTGGAGAATCTTACAACAATTTCCCCAGGCAGATTATTTTTCTTTATATAGCCTGAATATGATCTGTAGAGCACATCCATATCGCTTCACAACGATTCCGCCTTCATCTCTGTCACTGGGGCCAGCATTTCACTCATCATTTCTTTAAGATTCTCTCCCTTGTTCTCCGGCATGCCCTGGAAGCGAAGAATCATGTTAGCTTTTTCCATTTGTAATTGCAACAGCTGATCTTCTGTAGAAATTTGCTTCCTTTCCAATTTTTGCACTTTTTTCTTCACCTTTTGGGTAGTTGCGTCCACTTCTTTCACCTTCTCAAGATTTTGCTTCATTATTTGCAGTGTCTCATTTATCTGAGTTTGCTGCGAGGTGATACATTGAGTCACTGTTGACATCTATTTCTTGAAGTTATTCAGCTGTTCTAGCAGGGGGCGCATGGATTCTGCTATAGTCTGCCAACTCACTGGTTACTTCCGGTTTTGGGCTCAGTCCCTTTCAATTTCAAAAGTTTTTCTTTGTCCGTCTTCCCCGCCATCTTTGTTACTTGTTTACTTTTGCAAACTTTTAAAAAGTCTCTGAATGTGCATTTAAACGCTTAGACTTGCTTTGGTAAGTACTTCTAGACATTTTTCTTCATATTTTCTTCCACTCCCCCCTCAATCGCTCAAAAGTTCATGCGCCTGGGAGGGGTCCCTGCACTGCTCGCCTTTTTCCCGTTCAGTAGGGTGGGGTGAGGAGCTATCTTTTCCCTTTCAAAACGCTTTAAAACTGACTCATGTTCATAATTGGTCTTCCGACCTCGCTTTCGGCTTCATTTCTTTGGAGATGGCCAAATGTGGGCATGACAGGACACCAGAAGAATGCCACACTAAAACTAAAACAATGCGGCTGCAACATAGGCAGGTTGTCAGTAAGTGATATATCCCTTGATATGTGTCTACCTCTACTGTGGTTTCCTAGGAAGAGTTTAGTCAGATAACCCCCCAACCCCCACCCCATTTCTTTAGGCAGTAATGACCAGAGAACCCTAGATTGTTAGAATACCAGGGCAGAATTAAGACCACACAGGAGAATCTGAGGGTTATGATTTAAACACAGGACAAACTTTTATTTCAGAAGATAAATGGAAATTCTGGATCATGCACCCACCCAGGCACCTCAAAGGAAAAAATTGGAGTTGTACAAGCCTGCCCCCCCCCCCCCCCGAGGAAACCTTTCCCCAGTGAAACTCTGTGAGCACAAAACAAACCAATCTCATGTATCCCAGTGGAGTCCAGGCATTCCAATGGGGTCACTGTTTTGGTGTTTTGTTATAGCGCTATAGCAGTATAGCACTCTAACAAATGTTCAAAAAAAAAGAAGACAGAGATCACCCACGCAGGCGAAAAACGGCAGGAAAACAAAGTGGTGCAGTCTGAAATGCCAAACCGCTTCAGAGACGTCTCCTTACAGGTAGGGGAAAGGCTGTGTGACATGGCAGCCCTGTACCGGTTTACTCCAAGACGGTACAATAATGTCTTAAACAGCTTAAAACGGATAATGTGAAATTCCCCTATATTTTAAGCATTCAAAGTGATGACATGGACATTGCCATAAGACTGTGAGTACTTTTCTGGTGTGGGGCATTCGAATCTACATGAATGTATTAGGATTTAGAACTGAGATCACTTATTAGCCTGAAAGGGGAAGAGAGGACATGCTTAAAGCACATGTTCTTTCTGGAAATTTTTTTTCCAGAAAGAACATCTAACACGTGCTCCAGGAGCCTGCCATAACCTGAATACCTATGACCCTGTTATGGGACTGGTGCCAAGTGGTTAGACACCTGTATCAGGGCATGCTTATCAAGAACAAATTAAAATGCCTGGGAAGCCTTGCATATGTAAGTAACTGTGGTGAAGCCTTTTAATGCCCTTCCGTCAAATACCACATACCTTTTTGAGAGGAGGGGAGCAGGGATTAAAGATGGGAGACATTTCCAACAAAATTGATACAGCTGTAGGTCACGGGTACAAAAGAATGTGAGATTGTCTAGGAGAAGCCTATTATGAGGACAATGTCACGCTCTAAAGGTGAATTTGTACATTAGGTTTTGCCTAACCTAGATAATCTCAGTGCATAAAAATGCAAGTGATTCCGCAGATTTGGCAAACCACACATTTTCTTACATGGAAATTCTTTATCTGAAGAGGGAAAAAATGTAAAACAGCAGGCAGGGATCTTGAAAAACCTGTTGCCATGGAAGTGTCTTGCTAGAGTAGCCCAGCTGGATACACAAAGATACTAAAGCTGCAGACACTCCAGAGTACCAGAGAAGATTTGTGCAAATAAAAAGGCACTCACACAAACAAAAAGACTGAAGGGATTAAGCTATGACTTACCTCATGGGTTTGTTGTGAGGCTTAATGGAGAAGGGGGAACGATGTGTGGTATACAGAGAGAGCTAGGGACAGGCCACGCCCCAGGTTTTACCTTGAGCTACAACTGCTTTTGATAGCAGAAATTCAGGCCCTAATAACGTTCTGGGACCCTAATACCTATGGGACTGTAACCCCCTCACCCCCTTTAGTCAGCATCTGGGTCCCTCTTGCAGGTGCTTGGCCCAGCCCATGATGGCAGAGTTAACTATCACCAGGGGAACGGCCTTCTCAGTTGTGGCCCTACCTTGTCCAGTGCACTCGGATACCCATGTCCTGTTGGACTTGTTTAGTTTCCACAGGGCATGCAAAGCTGAATTGTTTAGAGGGTTTGGAGGGCCTTTGGAGGGTAACCATGTTTGGGTTTTTTAAATTGTGGCATGGTGACAGCCACACATTTTAATAATTTAAATAATAATTACAGCTGGTACAAAATGCAGCGGCACGCCTGCTGACATCAACACCTGTGCGGGCTCACGTTCGGCATGTGCTTTGCCAGCTGCACTGGTTACCAGTTGAGTACCGGATCCGCTTCAAGGTGTTGGTAATAACCTTCAAAGCCTTATACGGCCTGGGACCAACGTATCTAAGGGACTGCCTCTTCCCATATGTGCCTCAAAGAGCATTACACTCTAGTAATCAACATCTCCTGGTGGTCCCTGGCCCAAAATACGTCCATTTAGCCTCGACCAGGGCCAGGGCCTTTTCTGCCCTGGCCCCCAACCTGGTGGAACATACCCCGCATCGAGATCAGGGCCCTGCGGGATCTTACTCAATTCCGCAGGGCCTTCAAGATGGAGCTGTTCCGCCAGGCTTTTGGTTGAGGCAGTGGGTGTCCACATATGGCTTCCCAGAGGTTGCTGTCTCCTACCTACTGGCCACCCATCTGCCAGCGACCGGCCATAACAATCACTATTAATGGGTCAGAATTTGCACCAGTAGCTATAACTATTGATTTTAAATGCTTATAATGGGAAAAGGGTAAAAGTCGGATCTACCTCATGAATTCATATGATTTTTACATTGAAATGAAATAAAACCACCATCATATTGTAGGCCATGTGTTAGTCTATAGGGGACACCACAAAAATCATGCTCCCACAGATTCGTGGCACCACTACACCGCAAAAACATGATTCCAAAGGATGGAGCCTCATGAATTCATATGATTTCTACGCTGGAATGAAATAAAACCAACATCATAGTGTAGACCATGTCTTAGACTATAGGAAGCACTACAAAAATCATGCCCCCACGAATTTGTGGGACCACAAAACTGCAAAAACATGGGTTTGGAGCATGGATCCTCATGGATCCTCAGGGTTTTTCAACTGGGACACCCCAAACACACCATCAAATCACATAACACATCCACGTCCACAGCTTGCACCATAAAAAATCACAGATCCACGGCTTCGTGGTGACAGCATTCTGCAAAAACATGATTCTGAAGCACGGATCCTCATGGATGCTTGGGTTTTTTGTATCGGAACACCCCAAACAAAAAATTAAATCCCATATCATGCCCATGGCCACAGACTGCACCACAGAAATCACAGTGCCACGGGTTCGTGGCAACATCATGCTGCAAAAACATGGTTCCGAAGCGCGGATCCTCAGGTATCCTTATGATTTTTGCATTGGGTCACCAAAACATCACCATCAAATCACAAATCTTGTCCATGGCCACAGAATGCACCACAGAAATCATGTCTTCATGGCTTAGTGGTGACACCATGCTGCAAAAACATGGTTCTGGAGCATGGATCCTCATGGACACCCCAAACATACTATTAAATCCTATACCATGTCCATGGCCTCTACTTACACCACAGTATTCATGGGTCCCCAGTTTCGTGGCAACACCATGCTGCAAAAACATGGTTCTGAAGCATGGATCCTCAGTATTTCTGCGTTGGGTCACTCAAAACGCACCATGAAATCACATATCATGACCATGACAACAGCTTGAACCATAAAAATCATGAATTCACAGATTCGTGGCAACACCATTCTCCAAAAATATAGTTCTGGAGCACGGATCCTCATGGATCCTCGGGGTTTTTGCAATGGGTCACCCCAAACACAACATCAAATCACATAACATGTCCATGGTCACAGCTTGAACCAGAAAAGTCATGGATCCATGGCTTCGTGGCAACACCATGAAGCCACAACATGGTTTTGAAGCAAGGATCCTCATGGATCCTCAAGGCTTTTGCAATGGGGCACCCCAAACACGCCATCTAATCAAATAACATCTTTATGGCAACAGCTCAAACCACAAGAATAACATTTCTATGGCAACACCATTCTGCAAAAACATGGTTCTGGAGCACGGATCCTCATGGATCCTCAAGGTTTTTGCAATGGGGCACCCCAAACACACCATCTAATCACATAACATGTCCATACCAACGGCTAGAACTGCAAAAATCACGGATCCACAGCTTAGTGGCAACACCATTCTGCAAAAAGATGGATCTGGAGTATGGATCAAATCACATATCATGTCCACAGGATCAGCTTGAACCACAGAAATAATGGATCCACAGTGGTTCAAGCTATTCCCGTGGACATGATATGTGATTAGGCTTTTGCAATGGGGCACCCCAAACACGCCATCTAATCAAATAACATCTTTATGGCAACAGCTCAAACCACAAGAATAACATTTCTATGGCAACACCATTCTGCAAAAACATGGTTCTGGAGCACGGATCCTCATGGATCCTCAAGGTTTTTGCAATGGGGCACCCCAAACACACCATCTAATCACATAACATGTCCATACCAACGGCTAGAACTGCAAAAATCACGGATCCACAGCTTAGTGGCAACACCATTCTGCAAAAAGATGGATCTGGAGTATGGATCAAATCACATATCATGTCCACAGGAGCAACTTGAAACACACCACAGAAATAATGGATCCACAGTGGTTCAAGCTATTCCCGTGGACATGATATGTGATTTGATGTTGTGTTTGGGGTGACCAATTGCAAAACCCTCGAGGATCCACGCTCCAGAACCATGTTTTGGCTTCATGGTGTTGCCACAAAGCTGTGGATCCATGATTTCTATGGTTCAAGCTGTTATTGTGGACATGATATGTGATTTGATGTTGTGTTTGGGGTGACCCTTATGCAATGGCCGCGGCGGGGAGGGGGGCGGGGCGAAACGTTCCTTCGCCTCCCTGAGCCTTGATGGTGGGCTTGGACTTGTAGGGACAAATTCCACCTCTCGCGTGTGATGTCCGCTTGGACATCACACGTGAGAGATCATTCTGGCTCCCCGAGCTCTCCTTGGGGGCTCTTTAAAAAGTTATGGCCGCCGACGCTGTCGGCGTCCGCTGCAATGGCCACGGCGGCAGGGGGGCGGGGTGAAACGTTCATCCGCCTCCCTGAACCTGGGGGGTGGTGGCCTTGGACTCATAGGGGCAAATTCCACTTCTGTCCGAGGTTATTCTGACTCCTGGAGCTCTCCTTGGGGGCTCTTTAAAAAGTTATGGCTGCGGACTCCTAGGGGCAAATTCCACCTCTCCCGTGTGATGCCCGAGCGCCAGTGGCCATAACTTGCTGCTAGAGGTCATTCTGGCTCTCCAGCTCTCCTTGGGGGATCTTTAAAAAGTTATGGCTGCGGACTCCTAGGGGCAAATTCCACCTCTCCCGTGTGATGCCCGAGCGCCAGTGGCCATAACTTGCTGCTAGAGGTCATTCTGGCTCTCCAGCTCTCCTTGGGGGATCTTTAAAAAGTTATGGCAGCTGTGCTGTGGCAGCAGCTGCAATGGCCTTGGGGGCTCCCCAAACTTTCCTTCGCCTCCCTGAGCCCCGGGGTTGGACTCGGGGCAAATTCCACCTCCCAGGTGTGATGTCCCCAGTATACTGGGGAAGGCTTAGGCTTCTGGACTCCAAATCTATCAACGGTAGACAGGGAGAAAAAAATAACAGCGCTACCTAGTCAGAGGCGCAGCTTCCAAATAAAAAACAGCCGGCTTCCCCCCCCCCCCTTTCTTTGTACGCATGCGGAGCTTTTCTTCGGCTGAGTGTATTCACAAGCGCTGAGGAGAACTCGTAACCTCAGCACAGAGAAACGCCAGAAGCCCCGACGCTCCAGAGCAGCCCCGCCACCTCCCTCCCGAGCCGGCCCATGCCTGAGGAAGAAGGGCTGGGCTGAGGCGTGGCTAAGTGGCGCCATCTCCCCGCGCCGGGCGCTCGGAGAGGGGCTGCGATGGTGGCTCGGGTTTGTGCCTGGGCTCTGCGACCCACAGTCGTCTGCGGAGGCGGTACGGGGAGGAGGGCAGCCCTGCGATGGCTTTCTCCGTCCTGGGGAGGAGCCGTGAACTCGCGTTTCTCCGGTCGCTTTCGGGTAAGTGACGCGCGGAGAGCCATATTTAATCTGGGACTTTTGTGGATGGGCGGGAGGAAAGACTTTCAGAGGGGCAGGAAGATGCCATTGTCGGGAGGGATTGATTCCATGGCCCTCCCTGTCACGGTGCCCCTTGGCTGTTTCCTAGATAGGTTTCCTTGGACCTGGGAGCAAATGAAGAGAACTGGAGACTCTTTTTGATAGCTGGGCTATATTGCAGTTATGCTGGGTCGGTCCCCAAGCAAGCAACAAAAGCAGCAATAAAATAGTTAATGAGCGTAGAAGGGCTTCTCCTGTTCTCGTTTACCGTTGCTACGTCCAGGGACCATTTATCCTATTGACAACCCTGTGAGGCATGCTGCTCTTAGAGGGAGTGATTGGATCGTGGTTACTTGCTGAGTTTCCTGGCTGACTGTAAATTGAACTCATATTTTCACAGCCCCAGACTGATACTTTAACTGGTCCTCTGTAATTCCTCATTCTGTACTGCTCTTAAATCTATAAAGTATTATCTGGGTATGAACCTTGAGACAAACACAATCCTGGCCCTGCTTCAGAGCACTTGACACTTCAGAACACTTGTGGAAGTAATGCTGAAGTGTTTCATTATTGTAACAAAAAAGCTTTGGTTTTTATAGGGCTGCCAGCTCTGGGTTGGGAAATTCCTGGAGATTTGGGGATGAAGCCTGGGGAGAGCAGGATTTGGGGAAGGGAAGGACTTCAGCAGGAAAAATAATACCATAGCGTCTGACTTTTGAAGCAGCTGTTTTATCCAGGGAACTGATCTCTACAGTTAGGAGATCTCCAGGATTCTTACCTGGAGGCTGGTAGCCAAACTTTTAGATAATGCATAGCCCATGCAATATTTAGACCTTAGTAATTTGACATATAATATTTTAGTGTACTGGGCATTCATACACACAACCTTGGGGGGTGGAGTCAAAAAACTTTCTGTTCCAGTGCATTGTTTCTAGAATCCTGCTCTTACGTTTTGTTTTGGTATACCGTGTTCATCTTGATTTACAAGCATATACAAACAGTGATACCATGTGCAGCAGCAGTCTTGCTAAGATCTAACCAAGGCCAGGTAGTTTTCTATAACCTTGGTAAGGGCTCAGTCATGTGATATCTTATTTTGCAAGATTTGAGCATTTTTAAAAGAAATGCAAAACAATGAATTAATAACCAATTAATTTATCTTTTTAAAAGTCATCTGATATGAATGATGCGCTCCGAAAAGATGAACGGAACAAAATCATGTCTAGAGGATTACCAAAACAAAAGCCAATTGAAGGAGTTAAGCAAGTGTTAGTAATAGCTTCTGGAAAAGGAGGTGTTGGAAAATCAACAACTGCAGGTAAGTCTCCTTTATTGATTATGTTGTTCCTGTTTTGCCTGTAGATTATTAGATTGCACACCTTTATTTCTTTTTAAAATATAGTTGCATGACAGCAAATATGTTTGAATATGGTGAATTAAAAGAAGTACATTTTGTATGTTCTTATCTGTGCAATAACAACTTCAGACTTATTAAGTTCTGTAAGCTTTTCCTACATCTAATCAGCACTTTAGTATATATGCTGTTTTAGCAAAATCAGTTTGAACCTGGCATAGTTTGGGATGGCTTCTGGATTATGTATACAAACTCGGGTTGTCAGGTCCCTCCTGGCATCCTGTGGGGGATGGGGGGACTTACCGAGAGGGAGGTCTTGGCGCCAACGATGTCAGTTCGAGCATGTGCCAGAAGTGACATCATCACACTGTGTGACATCAGGGCAATGCTCTGGTATTTGGGCAAAAACTCTGTGGTAAAAATGGCTTCAGCCATAGAATTTTTGCCCAAATACCAGAGTATTGCCTGAACATTGCCAATGTGATGCTGAAAGTGACCTTGCCATATCACCAGTGATGTAGCCTGGACCTCCCCCTCTCTCCTGGTAAGTCTCCCTGCTGGCTATCTGATTGGCAGCAAAAGGGTGGGGTCTGCCGGTGGGGAACCCCCATCTCCATGGGGGGGGCTGGCTTGCACCCCTAATGCAAACTTGAAACTGAGTGGAGTTAACGAGATTGCAGTTCTAAGGATGGTTTCATGGAACAAAAGGGTACTTACTTCAAAGCAGAAATGTTTAGGCTTGCTCCTAGAGTTATTCCGAGAAGAGAGCTGATTTAATTGATTTAAATTGGTCCACAAATTTTCAGAACTGTTTGGATTTCAGTGTTTACTTTATTATACAAACAAAAATAATAGTCAACAGTTTGGGTTTTTTTGTTTATGCAACAGAAAGGTTTTCGTTTTGGAGGGATTGCATTGTGAGAGGGCATAACCACATTTAAGCAGTTTCTTCTTTGTCACAAGTTGAATTTTGTAGTCTCCATGTTAGTTTAAGAACTACTCACTAGCCTTTTCTAGTTAAAGTAACTTGTGTGTCAGGCTGTGATTATATTTTCTTATGAGTTTACAGATCTGTCACATTGTATTTGAAATGAAAGCAGCACTTCAACTCTGAGGATATTTAAATAAACATTTTTTCCTGATGTTTGTGTACTGAAAAGAATAGATTAAGACTGCAGTCCTGAACTATGGATTTAGAAGGGTATAACTGTTTAGGATTGTGCTAAAACCCAGATCCACACTTTTAGTTCATTTTCTGTGGTGCCAAAACATGAAAAGGTGGATTGTTAAATAAAAAGTAATAAAAGAGATACAATTTTGGGATCTTCATAAATTTTATTTCCTTATTATCAGGGGTGAGGGTTTTTTTTAAAAAAAGAGGAGCTGGAACTCTCAAGAGGGAAAGAAGTTTTTAATCTGCATTATGAAAATTCGTGAACTTTTAAACATTTTTAAAAGAATTTTGTCGAAGAGGTTCTGGAACTATGTTCCAGTGTGTTCCCCCAGAAAAAAAAGCCCTGCTCATAATAATATTCACCTTTCTGTGGTTGCTTAAAATTAGAACTGTTCAGCAAGCATATTTTTTCATGCAAAACTTTATGCCTTGTATTGTATCTTGACATCCTTGTAAAATCAATCTGTTTATTCTACTGCAGTGGGATAGGCTAGCTGCAGTAATGACTATTTATCAATATATGGGTACACATTATATGATCCATGCACCTGTCAGTTCGTTAGGATTGTTTTCCGTGAATGAAAGGGCTGTACCTATAGTATATTCAGATAACATAACAAAGATACAGCTTCAATATACGTACATGAACTAGTACATTGGAATAGCGGTCTTTCTAAAATACACTGTGTATGTAAACACACCGAGTACATTAGACTTGTGCATTTATTTTGTTATGAATGACAAAAATGGGATGTTTCATAATTAATGGGGCATTTTGTTAGCCTGTAACAAAAAACACCATAATTTTATTTCATTTTGTTTTCTTTCATTATTGCTGTTGCCTTTCTCTCTAGCCACGTGGCTTACATACATGTAGTCTATGGAGTGGGATATGGCTATGTCCAGTTTGGATGGGGGTTTCAGTTTCAGTAGAACTGATGGAAAATAATAGCAACATAGACTTATGAAAACAAAATAACAATAAAGAAACAATAATAAAACAAATCCATGCAAAACAACCCAACAGTGTAACAGTATTCTTTGTAAAGAATTTGGAAAACTAAAGAAACTAAACAAATTCCCATGCACAAGTATAGAATACGTTCATATTGTTACTATGTATGGTTTGAAAGACACGTGTGTACTAAGTATAAGTTCTGCATTAGGGTTGCCAACTGATACTGGCACTCCAGTGGGAGTATTTGGGGGATTGGGACAAAATATTCGATGTTGCTCTGATTCATGATGTCACTTCTGGCATGAAACTTTAAGTGACATCATTGTGATAAGGTGATAAAAGGTGAATCCTAGAGCCTCGCCTTGAAGCAGTGATGTCATTGCTGGTTTTGTGCCAGAAGTGACATGGCACATTGCTGTGATCCTAGATCACCCCCCCCCCCGCATTCTGATGCAGTGGTAGGGAGTGGGGTTTAAGGCTGGAAGAGTGGGAGACCAGGGCAGCCTAATCTGAATAAGTCCTGTTGCTTAACTGGGTCTAAATTCAAACTATTTGAAGTTGCACATAAGAGAGAAACCCATCTCTTGCTCCTTTTCTGTGGGATTTGCTGCTTTTTAGCACTTGGCATAACAGCGATGATGGCAGACAAACACTTTTAAAGGGTTGTTTAAACAAAGGGATGAAGCTGCTAGTCAAGTTGGAATAGATCAGTGAGAATCCAGAATGTTGTAATGGATAGTGTTTTATTGAGCAGGAATAAAAATACACTCATGCAGCCAGAACAATATTAAAGTATGCATATAGCACCAGGTACCAGAATGCTTGCAATAAGGTAAGGATACTGATTACCCTGTGTAAATTCATGATAGAAGTTTAGGGAGACAGGCAAGGAATGGGTAACAGGAAAAGCAGAGGATTAGATTACCTGTCCAGAATGAAGAAGTTTCTTTGGTTAGAAGGGCTTCAGAACTATATAATATGGGAGGTCTAGAGTTCTCTGGTAAGAGTTTATGAAAGCTATGAGGTGACCTGAGCAAGGGTTTTGGTCTAGAAAAATCTGAAGGGAAGAGATCTAGGCAGGAGTCTGGAGGGAGCGCATGGATGGGAGTGGCCATGTGAAGAGGACAGAACACCGCAAGAAAACTGAAGGCTCAGAGTATCCAGTATAACCAGAACACCTGAAAATCCAATTTTGGAATATATTCGGGGGGTGGTAGGGATGATGTGTATACTTGTGCAGCTGCTGTCTATTTTAAAATGTGTTTCCCCGTTGTGATGATGTCACTTCCGTGTGATGTCATCACATTGGAGATGTTGCATGTGGTGTCATCGCCCTGACCCCCCACTCCCAGAAAACTCCTTCACACTCCCAGCTGGTGAGAACAAAGGATCTGGCAACCCTAAAAAAGGACATTGCAGAGCAGAAAAGGTACAGAATAGGGCAACCAAGATGATTAGGGGGTTGGATCAGCCTTCCCTATGAGGAAAGGCTGAAGAGTCTGGGACTTCCAAGTTTAGAAGAGATGATTAAGGGGGGACATGATAAGAGGTTTATAAAATTATGCATGGAATGGAGAGAGTTGACAAAGAGAAATTCCTCTCTCTCTCTCAAGAAAAACTAGAACTGAAGGGCATCCAGTGATGCTGATGGGCAGTAGGTTCAGGACAGACCAAAGGAAACACTACTTTACATAGAGAGTGATTAAAATATGGAATTTGCTGCCAGAAGTGGTGATGGCCAGAGGAATAACAGGTTTTAAAAGGAGATTAGGTAGATTAATGAAGGATAAGTCTCAATGGCTACTAACAATGGTGACTGAGGGGAACCTCCACATTCATAGGCACTAAAACCTCTGAATCCCAGAGCCAGGAGGCAACATCAGAGGAAGGCCTCTGCCTTGTTGTTGACTGTCCAGTGGAACTGGTTGGCTACTGTGTGAGACTGGACTAGATGGACCATTGTTAAGGTCCAGCAGGGCTCTTCTTGTGTTCTTAAAGTTACTATTCTAGCAATTAGACACTTTATTTAGCCTTTTACTAAAAAGGCACTGTGGTGTCCGATATATACTAAACATATTTTTTTGCTGAATGAGTCACAGCTTGAGATCCACAGAAACAGCTGGTATAAAGTTTAAAACCATATTCCATTGCTTTGACATAACAGGATGATCTGTCCCTTTATTCCATTCATTCCTAAGTCTCTGCATATTGTTTTCTGTTCTACTGCCAGTTTAGCAGCAGTAAGACCAAGAACAATTCTACTCCTGAATGGCCAACATGTTCTTTTATATAACTCGGCAGAATAACTGTTGAATCAAGGCATGTATTACAGTCCAATATTTAATTAACAAACTGAATTATGAATGTCTAAAAGGACTGTATTTTTAATGTGACAAAAAGTTAAAATTCTGCCATAGACAAGCCACACCACTAACATTGATACCATATATTTATACACACACACTCACAGAAATGTTAGGTATTGCAGAATTCCAAATCCACTTCCATTCTTCTAAATCAGTATTGATTTTTAAAGTACTTTTCCATTTTGTAAAGTAACTTAAGAAGCACTTTCTAGGTTTACTATGAAGAAACAGATTTTAGTAATTAAACAAGTAGGTAGCTGATAAGTGTAATTATAAACTCAAAGGCTGCTTTTGCTCTTAAACCACTATTATTCCTCAATAGCATGTTTTACAAATGTCTGCTCTGAAATAACAGTGGTCTATCCACTGATTTTGAAACTAGGAGGTTAGGTGATTGTATGGATTGGTGACTGATTTTTTAAAAAAATAAGTACAATATAGGAAAATAGCGCATGGACTCATTTGGAATTTTTAGAGGAGGTAGTGAGTGCCCCCTAATTAGGGTTGCCAAGTACTTTTTGAGCCACAGCGGGGGACTCCCGGCTGGCGGCTGGAGTGCGTGGAGTTTTCCCTCGGATGACTATGGCCCCGCCCCCAGCGTGCCCGGCGTGGTTGCGTCACTTCCGGGTGACGTGCATGTCGGGGTGGGGTTCCCCCTGGGGCCTGATCCGCCGGCGGCGAGGAACGGACCTCTGGGGCGGGGTTTTCCATAGGAGGTACAGCCAAATCCAAAATGGCTTCTGGAGAAGGTTGATTTATATGGAATACCTCACACCTCCTGATGAGAAGGCCTGTAGGGGGAATGGAAAGCCTGGGTGTTAATTAATCCTTCTGATCCTCCAGGGGAAAATCCTTTCATTTGAATGAGGGCAGCCATTAACAAGCTCTGCCTTACAAAGGCCCTGCCTACTTTCTGTAAAGTTTGGCGAGTCCAAGGGAAGTATTTGTGGGTGCTGTGGTACCCATGGACACCATGTTGGGGAACCCTGGTGTAGCTAGAACATAACTCTCTCTCACACACACACTCTGGTGTAAAAAAGTTAAATAAGTACCCTAAAACAAACATATTAAGGGGAAAAATTGTGAGCTGAGCGACTGACATACAAGCTCACAAATTGATATATAGACCCCTGGCTATGTTTGTGTGTTTGTACCAGGATTTTCAAGACGGAACTGGGGGGTGTTTAGCTTTCTTGAGTACTATGCATTATTATAGTCTTTGTTTTCCATTGATATCAGTGGGTCACAACAAAGGTCCATTTATTTATTTATTTTTATTTATTTAATTTGTACCCCGCCCTCCCCGCAAAGCAGGCTCAGTCCAGTATACAGTTTCACACAGTGGCCAATATTGTGATACATCCTCAGGCAAGAAACAAAGAGTACAGCCTCCTGTTGTTGATTCCTTGCTCAGCAACTGATGTTCAGATAGGGTTCCCAAGTCCAAAATACCGGTGGGGGAGACTTGGCCGGCTCCGGGAGCTGTTACTGGATGCGCGTGCGTGCCGCCAGCACATCACAGGAAGTGACGTGCAACGTCCACCACGTTGAGGGCATGGCCACAATCGTGGGAGGGAAAACCATAGAGTTTTCCCTCCCTGATCCGGGCCACGCCCCCAACTTGGTCGACGTGCACGTCACTTCCTGTGACGATGTGCTTCGGGGGGCGGAGTTCCCCCTGGGGCCCGATTCCGCGGCGGCGGAAATCGGGCCTCCAAAGCGGGGGTTTACCCGCCCACCCGCCCCCACTTGGCAGCCCTATGTTCAGAGGTGCTTCGCTGCTTGTGAACATGGAGGCTCCGTCATGACTGATAGATGAAAGCAAATTCAGTTTTATCTAAACAAGGGCAATTTGCTTTACAGATTAAATGTAAACAAATTCTTCTGAGATTAATACAAAAGGAATAGTTTGTGCCAGAGGAAGATCTTGTTACAGAAGTTACATGGCAGAACAGAATAGGATAATCAAGCAGATTGTGAGACTGACTAAATATATAGGGAAAGACAGACAAATATGGCTAAATTTAATCCTTCCTTTTAATCACCAGCATTGTTGAATCACTGTAGTAGCTGAGTCACACACTCTTTGCTAATAGCTAAGACTTATTACTTTAATTGGCTACAACAGGAAACTGGAGAGCTAGCCACAGGTTTAGGGATATATTTAGGGATACTTTGCAAGCAGCACAGCTGTGCAGCACAGGGACACCATTTTTTTTAAGGGATCCAGAGAGAGGCTAAGAAATTATAGGCCAGTTAGCTAACATCTGTTCCAGATAAAGTAGTAGAAAGAGTATTAAAGATACAAGCATCATTCAGGTTTATGGAGAAACAAGCCCTACTGAGTATGAATCAGCATGGTTTCTGTGAAGAGAAGTCCAACAGACATTATTGTAATGTCCTAGGTAGATCTGTGCTGTGGCTGTTTTTAGAGTATGCTGTTCTGGTCACCCCATCTCAAAACAGATAGAGCTAGAAAAGTTACAGACAAGAGTAATCAAAATGATCATAGGAGTAGAGCATCTTCTCTCAGAAATGGAGTGGCTTTGAGTCACTTTCTCCAATTTAAAAAGTCAGTCAAAGGTGCATGGCAAAGGTTCGTACAGTGAGAATATTTTTTTCTTCCTTCTTATAATACTAGATCTCAGAGTCACATAATGACATGGATGGACAGTAAATACTGGAGATGCAAAACAAAGTACCAGTCCATACAAATTCAGAATTAGTTTAAGGAATTCACTAGCTTATGCAGCTTTAAAGATCACTAGACAAATTCATGGCATTCACTAGCTGTCAAATGCAAATTTAAATACTGGATGCCATTCTTGATCTGAAATATCACAATGAAAGAACTTCTCCCATTTCTATAAATATGTGAGTTTGGTTTGACAGTAAATTATGATAAGATTCCATCATATTACATTATTGATTAACATGCTTAAAGCATTTTAGAGTATACTTTGCAAGATATTATTTGGCACATGTTTTAAAACCTTACGTTTTAAATTGTAGCTCAGCCATTGTTTTCCCCCCATAATAAATAGATTTCTGTTCAATTAATTCTACCCCCTTTCACCCTTTTTCTTTTACAGTAAATGTAGCTCTTGCATTGGCAGCAAATGATCTGGTAAGTTCATTTATA
Source organism: Gekko japonicus (assembly GCF_001447785.1). Taxonomy (NCBI): domain Eukaryota; kingdom Metazoa; phylum Chordata; class Lepidosauria; order Squamata; family Gekkonidae; genus Gekko; species Gekko japonicus. The sequence continues at coordinate 273,229 of NW_015168655.1, forward strand.
ATTATTATTTTTATATTTGTAAAATTTTGAATAATTGGCTTGTAGCAACAGATATTTTAAAACATTCTGGAGGATGCAGTGTGGCAGTTTAACTTTAAAAATTCTGGTGATATCTATGAGAATTATTAATCAGTTTTTCCAGGATGCTTGCCAAATCGCAGGATTGCTAAATTCTGTGATGATGCGTTTCAAGAAACTGGCCTTTTTCTAGCCAATTCTTGGCTTTTCAAAACTTTAGGTAGAGATGTAAAATTTCCAGAAATTTTGAAGGTCGGAAAAAAACCCCAGTTTTTTTCTGGTTTTTTCCTCGGAAAAAAAAATGGAAATTTTCGGAAAAATTGGGGAAAAAAGCTACATTAGCACTTCTTTTTTCTTTTCCAGATCGAAAGTCATTCTGTTACTTTAGGAACATAAAATATGACTGTAATGATTTCATGTTTAACTGTGTGTATGTGTCTTTAAAAGTTTGGTTGCATGCCTGTGTGATAGTCTAGTGTGATTGAAACAGGCAAGTGGTGTGAGTGGTGAGTGACAGAGAGTGGGAGGGGTTTTGGAAATGATTCTGTGTGGATGAGCAGATATGTCAGTCAAGAGTGTTGGTTAGGGAGATGACAGTTGAAAGTCAGTTAAGTTCTTTGACTGGGAGAAGAGTAAAGCATCCCTGTGTGGGATGAGTTTAGTTCTGGGGTCTGAAGGAGAGACCTTCTTGTGTGTGATATGAGAGTTAAGTGCTGTGTCTGAAAGAAAGTGACAAGCAGTTCTGTGTTGAAGCAGTTATAAGCTGAAGCTGAGTGTCTAGGAAACAGTAAAGATTTTATGGACATGAAGGAAAAAGTGTTACAAAGTTACCTAAGGAAAAATCCCTGTCAGTAGGGAGCAGACTGTGTGTTATACCTACTTTACTAGTTACATGGTTCTACCCTCGTATTTATGCTTTCTTTAAATAAATCCTATTTCATTCAAGTATACCAGCTCTGGAAAGAATCCTTCCTCAGACCACATAGTTCCTCGAAAGCTTAAACCCTCGATCCACCTACCCTGTGATAGAAATAGTAAAGCATAAAGGTTTGGAAAGCCTGGTGGCAGCCGGATACACATAATAAAATAAAACCTAAAGAACACTTTAAAGGGAAACCAGACCTCCCCAGTAAAGGGGTCGTCACAGAGCCCACATCATTGGTGTCATTGGTAGGGCCTCCTTCAGAACCAGCTTGCAGAGCCCTGGGCGCCACTCAGCTTGGGTTATGCCTGAGCCATTTGACCTTTGTCCTTCCCAACTTTCCATTGTCATAGTGTTAAGCTGGAAGTCACATGCTTTCTGGCACTTTACCTCAGGATAGAAATCAGGGGTCGTTTTGTAGAAAAAGAGCTAGGGGAACTCATTAGCATAACTCATTAGCATATGCCACGCCCTCTGACATCAGGGGCCCGGCAGTGAACCTGCAAGGCCGGCGGGAGTGCGTTTTTTCTGAATTTTTCCAGTTTTTTCTCGAGCCTTCACATCTTTAACTTTAGGGCCTAGTAAAATTATAGAAGGCTTCTCTCTGGAACTTAATGACTTGCAGTTTCAAGGGAGATAAGGAATAGAATGGAGTTAGACCCAGGTAGGGATGCCAGACCCCCCGGTGGGGGTGGGGGTCTCCCACTTTCCACCTCCACCTCTCTGCTACTGGCTAACTTGCTGGTGCTGGTGGGGAATTCCCCCCCCCCGAGGGAGGAACACCAGAAATTAATGTGATGTGCCTACGTGACCACCTGTGACACCCAGAAGTGATGTAGTCACATTGTGGATGTGGGGGGGCCAACCCTTTGTTTTTTGGGCAAAACTCTATGGTAGAAGCTAATTCTACTCCATAGTTTTGCCCAAAAACCAGAGTGTCCCCCCCCCGATGTGCCTAAACCACTTCCGGGTCACATAGGCTCATCATGTTAATTTCTAGTGTCCCTTCCCCTCCTGGTAAGTGTACACCCCATCCCCCACCGCCTGCTTCAAGGGATGCGGCAACCTAAGCACAGGTGCAGATGAGATCATAGGGCCTAGGAAATGCAAGGCCAGGGACCAGGAAGGAGTTTTGCCCTCACATTCTATATTGCTAGTACAAGGACTCCTGGGTGGGGCAGGGGGAAGAGTTGCTTGACTTTGAGCATGTACTGCTACAGGAGTGGGTGGTCATATTTCTTGGCAACACCAGAGGTCGATTCGGGGGGGATCGTGGGGGATTGCAGTTCCCCTGGGTGAGGTGCGGGGGGGCGGGGCACATGACGAAGCCCTGCCCCTTGCTTCCGGCTGCCCCTCTTCCGGCCCTCATTCAGGCAGGAGGAGGCAGGAGAAGAGGGAGGGTAAGTTGCTTTCTCCCCGCCTCTCCCCACCCCTGCCTGCCTGGGGCCAGGGAGGGCCTTGGCGGGGCTTCCTCACACTCCCGCCGGCCTTGCAGGTCTACCGCCGGGCATGTCAGGGGGTGTGGCATATGCTAATAAGTTATGCTAATGAGTTCCCCTAGCTCTTTTTCTACGAAACTACCCCTGGGCAACATACCTGATTGGTCAGCCAAAATCAGGCTGGCTACGAGCTCCCGATCGCAGCCAGGACAAATCCGCAAAGTCCTGTGCTCTGGCCTCCTCGCGAAAATGTTTTCTAGTCTGGCACGCAACAAACCCCCTCCACGCTGGCCCTGAGACAAGAGCAGTCTGGCATAAAGGAAGATCATTCATCTAGTTTGTACCCCATTTGGTTATCTCTTCTAGACATCTATCATTTGGTTCATCATTTTGACTGGGTTAGCTGGAATATCTACTCTTGGACTTTGGACTTTGAAATTTTACTTGGAGTCAGTGTTTGGCAGGTAACATCAGAGGACCACCCTAGCTGTCTGAATTTTCTGTTTTCTTCCTTGCTTTGCACTGCTCTTATATGGGTACACTTTTTTCACACTTCTTTTAATAAACTAAAATAATTGCCCTGATCTGTATAGCCCAGGCAAGCCCGATCTCACAAGATAAGCAGGGCTGACCCTGGTCTATGAGAATTTTTTATGGTTCGAGCACCCTGAGACTGGTTGTTCGAGGGAAGTCCGCCCAGCTTCTCAGCGGGGCAGCCGCCGCCCTACCTCTTCCCCAGCGTGACTCCGGCCAGCTTGATCATGACTTCCACACACACACACACACAATACAAAAATAAATAATCAAAAATTAAAATAAGTAATTAAATCACATGGTTAAAACAAATAATTAAATTATTAATTATATTTCTGTGGTGTTATTTGGGTTTTGGGGCTTCAATCTAAAATCAGCACCTTGACCTGTTTTTTGGCTACAGCTACCAAAGTAATTGTTTTTGGAACTGAACTTGCAAGTGTCCTACCATGCAGGGTTGATTTTTTGATTAACATCCAGTAGGGCTGGAGACTCTGTCTTTAGGTTTCTCAGCTGAGGGTTAATTAGAGGGGCTCTTGGTGGCTTGTTACCCTGGACAGTGAGACTTCACTCCCTAGTTTTGTGTCGTGTTTTGCCCTGACCTGTCACTACAACTTGATAATGGGTAATTACTTATGCAAAGTAAATGTATAAATATTTTTAGTGATTTAATCTATCACAAGTTTGATTGCATGTGTGTCTTTTTTTTTAAAAGGCTCACAGCCACAATGTGATTATGTAAGGGAGTGGTGGCGCAAGCAATAACAACGCTTGCCTGTAACATCATAGCGAACAGCCCTATGGCTGTTCGAGACCCACCGCGGCCGGGGTGAGCACCCGGCCCTAGTCCTAGCTCCCGCCCACCCAGCGGTTCGCTTGGGGCTCTTTAGCTTGGAGAAACAACAGCTGAGGGGTGACATGATTGAGGTTTCTAAGATTATGCATGGGATAGAGCAGGTTGAGAAAGAAGTACTTTTCTCCGTTTCTCACAATACCAAACTCGTGGGCACTCAATGAAATTGGTTAGAACAGATAAAAAGAAGTACTTCTTCACCCAGAGAGTGATTACCCGGCCCTAGTCCTAGCTCCCGCCCACCCAGTGGTTCGAAAGTTAAATAAATTACAAGTAGATAAATGGGTACCTACCCTTAGAAGGGTAGGGGGCACCCTCCTCCATGTGGGGACGTGGCGGAGTTCGGTGGCGGCAGCGGCGGCGAGGAGACCAGCAATGGCGGCGGCATCTGTGGCGACGGCGATGATGGCAGCAGTGGTGCGGCGACGCGACACGGCGATCCCTGGTGGCCGAGGGAAACAACTGCGCCCAGTACCCGGTGCCCGTCCGTCGACGGGGGAGGCGGAGCAACAAAGAAACGCACGGCAGTGTGGGTGGCGCAGGCGCAGCGGAGCCGGAGACGGACAGAGCAGAGCCACTCCTCCGCGGGCCACGCGCCGGAAGACCACCGCCGGGGAAGGACTGACACAGGCGCTGGCTGACCCAGAAGACTGCCGAGGAGAAACAGCGAACCCACCCGGGTGCTGGTAGGCATCCCCACCCTTCAATAATGTGGCCATAGAATAGGACCAATCTGCGCTTGCAGCACAATTGTGAACCACTCTGAGACCTTCGGGTCTGAGCGGTATAGAAGCTGACTGTAATAAATAAATAAATAATAAATACATATTTTTTTGCCTTTTTAGGGCAAAGCTCTCAGGCCTGTGGAAACGTTTACTAGTTGCCCTTTCTATGTGTATAACTTCTCCAGATATAATTGAATAATATGGCAGTACTATAATATATGATAATCCTTAGTATTTATGTGGCACATTTTATATATATATGAAGCATTTCACAAATTATATCAACAACAACAATCTTGTAAGGTATGTGAACATTATTACAACTGTATATTATTCCATTGGGTTTCTGAGGCTGAGAAATAACATCTTGTCTAAGGCCACCTAGCAAGTTTGTTTGTGACAGAGATGGCATTTGAACAATGGGCTCCCTGGCTGACAGATCAGTCTCATAGCCAGTAGACTGTGAGGGTGACCTGGAATGTTTCTGGTCGACCACTAATCTGGAGCACTACTGGAACCCAGGAGCAAGCAGAGCCAAACCCCAGTAGCTTTTCCAGTGTTCCAGGGACCACTTGACTTGGACCTGGCAAGTGATACCAACAATATGTATTGGCTCTCCTGATTCTTCCTTCACTGTTGCTGCCAGTTTGGAGGCAGTGCAGGAGGAGGCAGTGGGTGAACCGATAGCTGTTATTAGCTCCTCTGAGCTGAGCAACCCTCACAGGGATGGCTTTTACCACTGCAGAGACAACTCAGCCTGGCTTCCTGTTGGGCCATTATAACTCCCAGTCTTACCCTTCTAGGCTACATTAGCTAGGCCTATATGATGAATACAGGATGAGTACGTAGTAATCCAAGTTGTCATACTTCCTTTTGCTGATGTTTGATAAGTATAATGCAAAACCCATAAAAATCATGCCAGTACTTTCAGCAAAAAAACCATAATATTAAATTGAAGCTGATGTGGGGTTAAAGTGCACCTCATGGGTTCAACAGATAGCTTTAGAACTGCAGTAAAAAGTTCCAGGTTGTTGATAATCCATCCAGCTTGCAGGAAATAAAAGGGGGAGAAACAGTTTAGGAGTAGCAGATGTGGCATTAATGTTTTATATGGAAATAAATTTTTTAAATGTGTGTATTTGAATTAATTGCATGATTGACACTAATGGGAGTCACCTGGCAAATTCACAGATAAAATATTTCATAATTAATGCCTGGTGATATTGCAATAGGTTTACAATAGACACAAAAAAGAGATTTAGCACAGTAGCAAAGAATCTTCTTGATTAACAGTAATACGTCTGCTTCTGTGCCCTTAGTTCCACAGTCTGTTGTTCTTCAGTTCATTATTTACTTCATTAAAATGGTATTCTGGAAACATGGAGCCATGCAAAGTTTTCTATAGAAACTGTGACTTTTATTTCACTCTTTCTCCAAGAAGCTCAGGGTATATCCCTGTCCCACATTTTATCCTTGCAATAATCCTGTGAGAGACAGTCACACATTCCCAAACACACAGTTTCTCTGCTGGAACAGCATTTTTATTTTGCAGAAGAGGGCGCAGAGATTTCTCCTGATTTCTCTCCCCCCCCCGCCCACACTGTACAGACCTCCATTTTGCTCCCTTTGCTGTCTCTGCTAATACTCAGGAACAGAATTTGGTGGGGCTTAGTGGGCTGTTACAGAAGGGAAGTCCATGAAATCCACATGTGATAGGATACACACCACTGACTGCTTCAGTGTCATCCAGTAAATTTCATGGCAGAGTATAGATCTGAAAGTGCATTGACTCAATTAATCTTGAAGATATGTTTGGAGAAGGTTATTAGAGCATCATGGCTAAGGGTATGAAGAGTAATCTGGGGAGTTCTTGGGTCAAATCTTACTTCTGCCACCAACTATCAGATGGTGGCAGGGATTCCATTTAGTCACCCCCCATAACAACAATAGCCTACTTTGCAGGGTACCTTGTAAGGACTGAGAGTATGTGCAGTAATGGTAAGGCTGGCCTAGATGAGTTTGATCTAGTGTCAAAGTAAAGTGACAGCTAGAGGTAGCATGTGACTGCAAGGAGGCTGGCCATAACTGGTTTGAGGCAGTCCAGCCTGGCACTAAAGGTATTGCAGGAGGATTGCATCAGCTGTGTGCTGATTGGCCAGAGGTTGTATAAATGTACAGAGTGTACAGTGATATTTTTCCCTCACATGAATCAATTGCAGCGGAGCACTTTGACACTGAGAACTGTATATAGGTGGTGGCTGAGTGTGAATAAATTCACTGTCTTTGCACCTAAGTTCTGGACTCCAGTATTCTGTGGGTACTCTATCTCCCTTTGGGCACTGACGTGCCAGCCAGCATTCCGCGCACTGCGACACATACTAGCATATAAAACATTTATGGTCACAAGGCATATGGTCTATGCATGGAGGTTGTGAGCGTAGCCTTCCATAACAACTTTGCTCTCTACTGCATGGGCTCAGTGTACCTTGATAGAATTTCTCTGTACAGGTCTTTTTGAAAGAAGGTATGTTATCACAATTCTGGCAAAGATTCCAGATTATTCCTGTTTGATGGAAAAACTATGTAGCCATTTCTTAGTAGCAGATGTGGGCTGACTGCTGTATTTACACAGTTTCACAAACTTTTACTGTAAATCAGCATTGTACAGATGTTATAGTGTGAGATAGTATACTGCTAACAAGTGTTAGCATCAGGGAAACCTACTCATTAATTGAGAAATATATACGTTACTCTTACTGTATGTGCTTTTCTGGGTTATAAATTTAATCTAGACTTATACATTGGAGTTTGTCTGAATTGGAGGGGATGTACAAGGGCACACAAGAGAAAAGAGATCTAAATGATCTCATAATTACTTATTTTTAACTGTAGGTTTTATTCCTAATGGGCCTTTAAGTAACATCCAGACTAGGGTTGCCAGGTCCCCTCCTCGCTCCAGTGGGGGGCTTTGAGGGCATTCCGGGGGTAGGTGGAAATGCCTCCAAGCCCCACCCCCAAGAGCGACCACCCACGCAGCCACCGCTCTCCCTCCCCTCCTGCCCAACTTAAAGGGGTCAGCTAATCGGTGGGGACCACGTGGCTTGCCCTCCCGCTGGTTGGTGGGCCACGTAGTACCTGCTGATAATCTGAAGTCCTTTAAATTGGGCAGGAGGGGAGGGAGAGGGGTGGCCAGGTGGTTGGTTGCTCTTGAGGGTAAGGCCTCCCCCACCGGCCAGCTGGCTTGGGGCAGATTGAAACCCCCCAAAATGGGTGAACCGTTTCCAGGATCTGGGGGCTAGCAATCCTAATTCACACTGTAATTTTCTGTGCTTTTGAAGAGAAATTGTGTGCTAAACCAGAAACATCCCTGGACATTTTGGAGACTCCTTTTGAAGAGCAGCCCACTGCTGCCCCAACAGCTGATTGGCGGCAGCATGCCACAGCCCCAGGAGAGGGACAGGATGGAGCCGCAGCAGCAGTAGGAATAGTTCCCAGTCTCTCACAAGACTATTTCCTTTGCAAGGGGCCAGCAGCTGACAGAGATATGTACTGGAGCATTGCTTGCAAAGGGGCTTGGAAAGATGACTGATGAAGAGATGCCTTGTGTCTCTCCCCAGGAGGTGCTGGGGATGAGCAGGTAAGAGGAGGAGGAGAATGGTGAAGGCCTTGTAGGACCTCCTGAGGCCAGGTTTGCATACCCTTGCACTAGCCTATGCTGGTCCCATACTTGATGGACTGTAGGTAGAGCTCTGGGAGCTGCGGTGGCTCAAGTGGTTAAGACGCTGAACTGCAGGCTGGAAGGTCGGTAGTTCAGCAGTTCGAGACTCGAGTGCCACATGACAGAGTGAGCTCCTGTCCCTGGTTCCAGCTCCTGCCAACCTAGCAGTTCAAAAGCAAGAAATTGCAAGTAGATAAATAGGTACTGCTTCGGTGGGAAGGTAACAGCGTTCTGTGTGCCTTGGCATTTAGTCATGCCAGCCACATGACCACGGAAACGTCTTCGGACAGCACTGGCTCTTCGGCTTGGAAATGGAGATGAGCACCGCAACCCTAGAGTCGGATACGACTGGCTTTCGAGCAAGGGAAACCTTTACCTAGGTAGAGCTCTACAGGTGCTGGAGTGTGTGGATTGCAGGATGATGTACCTCACCGTGGAGTTAATTTAGCTGACAGAAGATTCTGCTTGAGTAGCGAATGAAAAAGTCAAGCCATGTTAAGTATTGCTTTAAATAAATGGAGCACTTGGGTCAGTCTTGGATCACTAGAGCTGTAGCAACTCTGAGTTCTCAAGTAGTAATGCCTGGCTTAGTTTATTAGTGGCAAGAATATGAGCAGTCTTTTAAAGACAGTCCAGAGATCTCTGAATCTCTGCTGCTTTTCCCCTGAAGGTAAGAGGCCTTACCCTGGCATCCTCTTTCTTAATTGCCTGCTTAGTTTTGACAGAAGATTCTCCTTAATTCCACTGAAATAGCTGTAGCCAATTCCACTCCCACAACAACCCTCTGAGGAACTTTTGGTTCTTCTGTCAGGCTGACTCTCATTCATGCTAGAGCGACTGTTTATGAAAGCTGCAAGGCCATAGACAATTTATTGTAGTAGAAACAACTCAAATTAATGGAAACCAGCCATAATAGGATTGAGATTGCTTGTTTATGAACACAGTCTTTTTGTGAGCAAACACCAGCTGTGCGTGACTAAAGATGGCACAGATCCAGTGGAGAGATTGTGCTTATGTTTTCACTGTCTGAGGGAAATCTCTCTATCCAACTTGCTTTAGAACTTCCTTTTTATCAAGGGTTGTGATACAGTCCCACATGGGCAAGGGAACCTCACCCTTATGCTTTTGACAGGGAAAGTGTTTTGCATGTGGATGAATTTCCAATTGAATTACTGGGATGAGGAGCCTCATATTTGCCTGGAATCCTGGGTGCGGCTCAAGAAATTACTTCAGTGCAGAGGAGTTTGGTTTTGATATATATGTAGAACTAGGGAGAAGGCCCGTTGTGGTAAGGAAGACAACGAGCCCTAGCGAGGCCACGGTCCCCTCGTCTCTTCCTACACCCCACCCCACCCCACCATCAGCCGAGGCCCCGTCAGGCCAAGCGGGAAGCAGTTGCCTGTTTCCCGAACCCGCTTGAGGCGGTGGCAGGCCAGGGCACCAGGCCTCCCCCCGCTGAACGCCCCGATGGGCCAGGCGATCTGGCCTGCCCCCTCACAGTCGCGGCATTGGCGGGCCAGGGCACCCTACCTCATTTGCGGCCGCCCCTGGGCCCACTTGCTTGCTGCCCCAGTGGGCCAGGCCGGCCAGCCTGGGCTGTTCTCTCAGCGTGGCTCTCCCTGCCCCAGTGACATCAGCTGTGCGAGGCTCATCAGCCTCGTCGTTCCCCCCCCCCATTTGAGGCCCCAGTGGGCCAGGGCGCCCAGCCTTGCCCTTCCTGCCAGCACAGCTCTCTGCAGTCTCAGTGGCCTTGGGAGCGCCAGACTCACCGGTCTCGTTGCCCCCTCCCGCTGCTGGAGGCCCCGGCGGGCAAGGCCGCCCTGCTTCGTCCCTTCCCTCTGTGGGTGGGACATAGCGAACCCAGCTCACCCAGTGGCCAGGGACCCATTTGTGAGTGGCAGTCCAGGCGGCCAACTGATTTTGGCGTGAATCGAATCCTGCCACCCCATAGGAGAGATGCCACCCCAAATCAGTTTTATAATATAGAGAGATTGGTTATTGGTAGGTTGCCAGACCCCCCCCCCGGGAGCAGGGAGGACTTGCTGGCAGTAGGGGGAGTATTGCTCTGACATTGGCCACGACATGGGTGTGTCACTTCCAGTGCGCACCTTTAGTGACATCATCGTGTCACCAGTGATATGGGGTGCTCTGGCATTTGGGCAAAACTCTATGGTAGAAGCTGTTTTTACCATAGAGGTTTTGTCCAAATACCAGAGCAACCCATGTCACTAGCAGTGTAATGACATCGCTTCCAGTGCATGCCAGAAGTGCTGTCATCATATTGCCAGCGATGTCACTGCCATGCTGGGCTAGGTCTCCTCCCTCTGCCATTAAGTCTCTCTGCCAGCCAGCCGATCTATAGATGACCGGAGTACATGGGTAGGTTCATATGGAAGGAGGCAGTCCTTAAGTTATGTTGGTCCCAGGCTGTACAGGGCTTTAGTGGTCAATACTAGCACCTTGAGCCTGGAACCTGGAATAGATGAAACGAGACTGAAGTGATGTGGCCTCTATGACACACTCCAGTCAAATGGAGGAGGTTCCGGTATAATTTCACAAATAAAAACAGGTAGGAATACTTTTTAGTATTTATTACATCCCTATTTCCATTCTAGAGCTTTGCCCAAAAGCTTCCCTCCCCCATTCCATTAAGCTAAATAAAATTAAAGTGAGAGGCAGTGTGGTGTAGTAGTTAATGTCAAATCAGGACCTTGGTCAAATCCTCCTTTGGCCATGAAACTCAAAAGGTCACCTTGGGCCAGTTTCTGTTTCTCTACCTAACCCCAGACTTCTACCTCAAAATGTAGCTTTGATGACACTAGCTTAATTTTGAAATATTCTGTTAGCTTTTAAAAATAGTATAGTTTCATTGGACTGCCTTGATCTGCACATTCAGGTCATAATTTCTGTATTTTGAGTTAGAAATGGATCTGATCCACCCATCCATTTCCAGATGTGTTGTACCTACAGAATAAAGCTGTAAGACTGATTCAGCTCAGTTGTTGAAGTAATCGGTCTTGAACGCTGTGATTAACTAGCAGTGCGAAAGGATACTCCTTGGAAATGCTTTTTGAACACCCGATTAGTAAGTGGTATTTTATCATTTTATGAAAGAGAGTACAGAATTAACCCTCTTTTAAGAAGAACTATCAGGAAAACATGGAAAGGATACTTGTGTAGCAATAGTATAAATATTTTGGTAGAAGCTATAGAGTTCTGTTAATACAATTTTAGAGCGAAGGTTGTGTTCACCTGGTCAAAAGCAAATCATAAAAATGATTCTGGCTAGCCATCTGTATGCTGATGCTACCCAGTAGAATGGCATGGCTTTCAGTTCATCTCCACTCATATTCTGGCACATGTGTAGTCCATGTGACTAGAGTTGAATTGGAGCAATAATTCCATACAAGCAATGCTAAATTTGGCTTATCATGCAAGACAATATAATCGTTCTTTGCTTCTTTCATTTGTGGACAGGGCTTAGTCCAGGGGTCCCCAACTTTTTTGAGCCTGCGGGCATATTTGGCATTCTGACATAGTGTGGTGGGTGCAGCCACAAAATGGTTGCTGAAGGAGACACAGCCACAAAATGGCTGCCACAGCTTACCTTCAGTCACACATTGAAGATCCTTGTGGTGTGGTAACAGCTGCTGCCAAAACAACATTTAAAAAAAATCTGCGCAGCTGATCAAACCAACACTGGCCAATTAGAAGCCCTGCTGGCCCTGCCCACTTTCTAAAAACACTTGGTGGGCACCCAGACAGGTGTCAGTGCCTTGGCATCCACGAGCACCACGTTGGGGACCCCTGGATTAGTCTGTTCTGATTTGCTGCTGTTGTCACTTCAGCCATTAAAGCCACAGGGACCGTATCAATGCTGATTGGGAAATTTCCTGCCCCTAATTAACTTTGCCACTAAGATGTGTATTGGATTGCACGTATACTTGTGCAAAAACCATCGAAAGAGTCTGGATAGGGTTTTAGCACAAAATATAATTATGAAATTGAATGCCATGGGCTTTGCTGAAACTCAAGTAAACTACACACAGTTCTCCCTTATAACTTTCTCAGCAAACAATTTTGTCCCCCCAAAACATTACAAAATTAAAAATGACAACATAAAATAAGGTTAATTTTATGAACTTTTTTGGTTTTTTAATTTTTTATTCTTGTATACGATCAGCAACAGACTGTTCTGTTTCTATTTAGGGTTATTATTTTGGCTCCAGAGAATAATATAGGATCACACGTTCACTAACTCTGTCAAGGGAAGGTTAATTTTTTAATTTTAGGTTTATGTTTGGGCTTCTGTTATAATAAACTGGTCTCTTAGTGCCACCCCTTCTTGAATTTTTTAAAAAGCTATTCACATATATACAACAAGGGGCAGAGGAGGTACCAATTCCTTTTGGAGAGCTATAATCCTAGAGCTGTGATGTTAACCCTTCAGAATGTGGGAACAGCAATATTGCAGAGGAGGAGAAGCCGCTGCTTTCTTGTTGTCCCTCTTATTTTCCTCAGTGCTGCTTCTTCTCTCTGCTCTTCACTGCAAGAAGAGAAGGTCCCAATCCCCTCCCATGGTGTGTGCTACTTATAGCTGCAACAGTGCTACCTATAGCTGCAACACTTGGCTCCTCCTCTTCCTGCTTTGGGATGTAAAAGAAGCAGCAGCTGCAGATTGATGTGTATGTTGGCTTCTTACCCTGTTGTAGTGGGTAAGAAAATGGGGTTAGCTCTTTATGGATGTTCACCTGTTTGCCTGGGCAATGTGAGCAATGGAATGGCAGCAGCTGATAGGAGCAGCTGTGCCGCTGTTTGCATGAATGGAGCATTCCACCAGTGTCCATTTTGGGCAATTTTTAATTGTTAAAAATGAGGGAAGCTGTAAAGCAGTACTACTGAGGTTTGAGTGCAAAGTAGGCAGTTCTCTAAATATTTATCTTTCAAACAGTAATTAGGGGATAAAGCATTAGGATCACTATTTGAAGGGGTTTGATTAGCTGTGGATGCAGATAAAAGAAATGAGTCATGAATCTTCATAATCAGGTAAATTATGTGTTTTGTCTGAGAACAAAGGAGTTCAGAAATGGTGCTGAAGTCTTTGAAATCTAGCATGAAAATGTGGCTTCCCCATCTCTTAAATTGCAGTTTTCGTGTAGTAGACATGAAACAGCATAATCTGTCAGAGTAGCTCCAGTGGGTTTTTAAATAGCTTTGTACATTATCAAGAAACATGATTTCTTAAAAACTGCTAAATGAGATACTTGCTTTGATCTGCACGGATACTTAAATGGAACTGTTGCCCAACTGAATATCCATCAAGAGGTTTAGAAAAAGGGAGTGGTGGATTGTGAAATCATGATGTGAAATTGTGGCTGTATACAATTTTTTAAAGTCTAAAAGACAGTGTGGAAAAAGTGTCATCATCTACTGGTACACTGTCCCTCCCCTTTCTCTTGTCACACCATTTTCAAACAGGTTTTGAAAGTTTTGTAGTGCTTCAAAAGCCTGCACATCCTGTTTCAAAATTATATATAGTGGGACAGAAAAAAAATCTACAGCCATAATGACGGTTCTGCCATATCCAAAGTTTGTGAAAGTCACTCTTTTAAAAAAAAATTGTTAGAAAAATTGGCACAGAAATTTATGAAGCTTTGGGGAACTTTGAGTCCTTTTGGTACCTGAAGCAGTAAATTAAACATCCTCTTACTTACTAATAAACTAGGGCTCAAATAATGAGAACTCCTATAGTGCAAGTCACAGTGTCATGAACTGGAGCTGTTTAAGGGATTATTTTGGCCTCTTCAGCTATTGGCCTCTTCAGCCATTGTGCAAATCAGTGATTTACAGAAATTGCAGTTAGATGAATCATCCAAAGGCACGTTCTCCTTACCCTCTTGCATGTTCCTACTCTTTTACTTCCTTTCTGATTTGCATCAAAGTATTGTTTTCCAGAACAAGTCAGGGAGGCAGGGAAAGCTTGTGAACACATTTGACATTACGTCTGACCTGAGCCATGCTATCTTGTAGGTTCCAGGGGTCCCCTGGGGCCTGACTCCCACTAGTGATGAAGTCGAGCTACTGGGGGAGCAGCTGTTTGCCCCACTAGATGGCAGTGTTCTGGCTGTGGTGGGAATCTCATTGGCCACTGAGTCAGTATCAGAAGGACAATTATGGGGTTAAAATATGAAAGAAAGTTCCATATTTTATCTCCTATGATGCTGGAGCTATCAACTAGTTAGCTCTTGGGGGAAGTCAGGAATGGATGGACTGCCTCTTCTTTAGGCTGGCCTTTAAAAGTCAGAGAGAGGCTGATGGGGACACACTGGTCTTGGCTCCTAGCAGTGGAGGAGCCAGCCTGGGGAAAGGAAGAGGATGGGAGTGAACCTCAGTTGCACTTCCTGTTTCAGAGCCGTCTCAGGAGGGTAGCCATAATGGTCTGCAGCAGAAGAGCTAGATTTGAGTTCAGTAGCACCTTAGAGACCCACTAGATTTTTCAGGGTTTAAGCTTTTGAGAGTCAAAGCTCCGTTGTTAGGGAAGTGCAGTGTTACTGCCCAGGTGTGGGCAAATGGAATGTTAGGATAACTGCCAGTGCTGCCAGCTTGCCAGAAACTTTAAAACTCTATATGCGCCCTCTTGCCCAGATTGCCCAGAGGCATGGACTGGGTTGTCACCAGTACGCTGATGGCACCTAGCTCTATCTGTTGTTGGACGGCTGGTCCAACTCCAAACCGGAAGATCTGGATTGGGTGCTACAAGCCGTGGCTGGTTGGCTTAGGCTGAGCCAGCCGCATATGAGTCCGACGAAGACGGAGGTCCTGTGCCTGAGATGCGGCGGTCCAAGGGTAGGGATCCCGCTTCCAACCTTCGATGGGGCACCATTGGTGCCAGTGCCGGAGGGTAGGAGTCTGGGAGTGCCCCTGGATGCCTCCCTGACAATGGAGGCCCAGGTAGCAGCCACTGCCAGGTTGGCCTTTTACCATCTTTGGCTTATTAGGCAGCTGGTTCCCTTCCTCGAATGCAGCGACTTGGCAACAGTGATCCATGCAATGGTCACCTCGAGACTGGACTACTGTAACACCCTCTACATAGGGCTGCCCTTGTCGCAGATATGGAAGCTTCAGCTGGTGCAAAATGCAGCTGTCAGGCTGTTGATGGGACTCCCTGTCCAGGAGCACATCCAGCCTGCGCTTTAAAGTCCTTTATGGCTGGGGACCTACATACCTGAGGGACCGCCTTTCCCCATATGTACCCCAGAGAGCTCTGCGATCGGGGATCCAGAATTGACTGGCCCTCCCAAGCATTAAGGAGGCCAGGTTGGCAACGACCAGGGCCAGGGCTTTTTTGGTGGCGGCTCCACTCTGGTGGAATGAGCTCCCAGAGGAGATCAGGGCCCTGTGGGACCTTTTACAGTTCCACAGGGCCTGCAAAATGGAGCTCTCCCACCAGGCCTTTAGAGCCACCCCCCCACCCCTGTTATTACTATCAGGAGTGCCAACTGACATCGTATGGCGAAGAGCCCTGACCCGCTGGACCCCTATTAACTGCCTGAGCCGATTCCCCCCTTTATGACGTCTGAAGTACTTTACAGCATCTGAAGCAGACCAGCAATACCGACGCATGAGATTAGCATTTTATTATTATATCTGGTTTTAATATAGTATTTTAAAGTTGTATTTATTATCCATACGTAATTTGGAATTTTATCTGTTGTTAGCTGCCCTGAGCTGGCCTCGGCCTGGAGGGTGAGATAAAAGTTTAACAAATAAAAATAAATAAATAAATAAATAAAATGTGGTCATGATGGTCCAGTGATGGTAGGGTCGCCAGTCCCCAGCTGGGGGCGGGGGATCCCCTAGTTTTGTGAGTTTCTGCCTGTCGTTGGCCAGGTGGCCAGCAGGAGGAAATCCCCCCCCAACAGCAACGTCTCAGCTCTGAATTTGGGTTTACATAAGAACATAAGAGACGCCAATGTTGGATCAGGCCAAAGGCCCATCCAGTCCAACACTCTGTGTCACACAGTGGCCAGAAATACCAGTGCCATCAGGAGGTCCAGCAGTGGGGCCAGGACACCAGAAGCCCTCCCACTGTTGACCCCCCCAAGCACCAAGAAGACAGAGCATCACTTGCCCCAGAGCCCCTATCTATACCTTGTGGCTAATATCCACTGATGGACCTCTGCTCCATATGCTTATCTAATTCCCTTTTGAAGCCATCCATGCTTGTAGCCGCCACCACTTCCTGTGGCAGTGAATTCCATGTGTGAATTCCATGGGTTTGCTTGACATTGGACTCCAGCGTTTCTTCCCTGTCAGCGTTTCCTCCAGTGTCTAGAGCAGAGTATAAACAGTCTTAAGTAAAACAAATTAACAATGTTACCAAAATGATTTAAGTATCTCAGTCTTAATGTTGGACTAGTCCCCATTCTCTTTGCTGTAACGGGAGCTGTGCTTAAGCTGTAAACCTTATCTAGCCACCTCTTAAACATTCAAGGGAAATAATTCACATGGTTCCTAAGTCACTTGCTTCATTGTCCAACAGTGGCTTATAGTTAGAAGCAGTTCTAATGTTTTATCTATACCTCCTTTCCAGCAATTTACTGCCTGGTCTCCAATGAGGCTGTGGTAACAGAGAGCAATTACACTCAGTCATCCTGGTGGATATCTTTCTAGATATATTACCAAAGTGTATAGTTGGAGGGGACCTGAAGGTAATTGTGCCCAGCACCCCTTAACAGAATAGTCCATATCCTTTGAATTAACAGCATGCTGCAAATAGGGATCAGGAACCGCAAATGTGTACTATCTCAGAAGTGCCCATAAGGAAATAACTTGCTAAAACAAACCTAAAATGAGTAAAAGGTGCCATATGCTGTAAAGAAGATAGCACCAGTCCGACTTGGTTGGCAAATTCCTTTGTGTCCTAATTACACAACTGGGTAGATCTTGGCATGAAAACAACATTTCACGGTATCCCTATTTATTTTATTTTAAACCATTTGTACCCTGCCTATCCCTAAAGGCCTGAAGGAGCTAACAACATAATTAATCAAACAAGTTAATAAAGACAATATGTAAAACTCCTTCAGATAAACCTCGCCACAGCCTAATGCTCAGGAAAGACAGCACTTTTCTGCTGCCAACAACAAATACAAAATCAGCACAAACAACAGAAAACACTAATTACCTTCCATTCTACCCCACCCCTGGCAAAAAAGCAGTGGTGGGATTTGTCATGTGGGTTCAGGCAGACCAATCCAGAGGGTGGGGCAATGCAAGAAAAGGCCTGATTTCTGGTCATCTATAAATACAAATGTGTCATTTGACCACTGTAACTCCAACACAAAGACTTTAAAAGGAGATACTAACATGAAAATGCTGAACTACAGTTTCTTAGTGAAACTTGCTACCGTTGAATTTTGACTTCACTGTGATTCTTCTACCTTTCTTGTTACAGAAAGTAAAGTAAGTCTTTCTGAGCTGATACTGTTTTCCTTGCCAGTGGCCACTGTCAGGAATGGGCCCCTTTGATTCATCATAGGTATATTTAGGGGTCTTCAGAGAAATGTGACTTCTGGTATTTCATGTTCTGTTGGCCTAGTTGTCTTCACACTTTTGTTCTTTGTATTTGCATGTGAGTGTGGTTTGTGTGTGTGTATATATATTTTACACACACATACACACACACGAGTTTATAGTGGTGTTTCATGCAGTTGCCAAATGAAGTCAAGTTCTCGAAAGCTTATGGCACAATACATTTCAAATACCAGAAATTCTATATTTACTATTTGTCCTGCTAATTTTTTCCAGCATTTTCTATTAATATTATTCTGTAGTTTAGAGACAGGAAGCCTGGTCATTGTTTTTATTTTTATCTTACACTTACGTTTGCGTATAAACTTGTATATGACATATTGGGCAAGATCCAATTCTATTTTCACTTTGTTGCAGGTAACCGAACTAATAAGCGCATCTTCTGCATCAAAGAGACCTTTGTTGACCTTTGTGGTAGATAGGGTTGCCAGGTCCCTCAAAGTCCCTAGCGGGGGACTTTGGGGTGTTTACTGGAGAGGGTGGGGAGTCCCCAGTGTGATGACATCACTCAGAAGTGACATCATATTGAGAGCGGAGGCTCCCACCTCTCCCCAGCAGCATCTAAAGGTTCTTTTTAAACCCTGCTGGGGAGAGGTGGAGGGGAAGCCACATGCCCCTGCATGCCAAGCCCTGAATTTGTGCAGCCCCTGCCTCTCCCCAACAGCATCTAAGGGTCCTTTTAAACCCTGCTGGGGAGAGATGGGGGGAAAGCTGTGTGCACCTGCACGCCAAGCCCTGAATTCAGGGCTCAGAGTGCAAGCGCCTCTGCCTCTCCCCAGCAGTGTTTAAAGGGTCTTTTTCAACCCTGCTGGGTTGAGGTGGCGGGGGGAGGCCGGGTGGTTGCTCTTGGGAGTGAGGCTTCCCCCCCTGCCAGCTGGCTGGTGGGCAGGAAGAGAGAGAGAGAGAGAGAGAGAGAGGAGGGGGGAGATTGGATTTACACCCCGCCCTTCACTCGGAGTCTCAGAGCGGCTTACAAACTCCTTTCCCTTCCCCTCCCCACAACAGACACCTTGTGAAGTAGATGGGACTGAGAGAGCTCTTTCCAGAACTGTCCTTGAGATAACAACTCTGACAGAACAATGGATTGCCCAAGGTCATCCAGCAGCTACAGGTGGAGGAGTGGGGAATCAAACCCAGTTCTCCCAGATTAGAGTCCGCGCACTTAACCACTACACCAAACTGGCTCTGCACCAAACTCCTCCAAAGTGGGCAACCCACGCCAAACCGGGGGGGTCTGGCAAGCCTAGTGGTAGACCATGCTGTGCGCTCATCTCCTTCATTGAGTTGCATGATTGTAATGCTTACTGGTGCAAAGCTCCATACTTCATGATTCATAAATAATCATAGTTAAATGTAGCTAAAGTTAACTATGTTTGGCATATATAGTTTTACTGCATTTTGGAGAATGATGTTATTTCCCTCCACAGACAAAAGCTGTTGGTTTGCTTGATGCAGATGTATATGGGCCTTCTATTCCAAAAATGATGAATTTGAAAGGGAGTGCAGAAGTGACATCGAGTAAGTTTTGACTTTTATCACTCTTCTAATTTTCATTTCATTTATTTATTTCAATTTCTAGCCCTCCTTCCCCTGCACAGCAGGCTCAGGGTGGGTTACAACATTCTTAAAACATACAAAAAGTTAAAATACAGTACAAATAATAAAATCTATCAATTTCAGAACAATACAATACATAAAGACCCTTAAGTGGTGCCAACTGAACAATTTGATGAACCAGATGCATTCTAATAATAAGTAGCTGCAGATTGAAGCAGAACAAGGCAAGTGAATGGGTGAGGGGAGCAGCTATGATGTAGGGGAGGCCATTGTAGATGGATTATTGCCTCCTCAGCCATAGTGATACAGTGGTAGTTCTCAGCAGGATTAATAGAATAATGGAGTTCGCAAAGGAATAGGAAGGATTATTTTGTACAGTTATTGGGGATACGATATTTCATCATTAAGTGCAGAAAAACAAGAATGGAATATTAATTTGATTTATAAACTGCCCTTCCCCCAGAGGGCGCACCACAATTAAAGCATAAAATAAATTAAATCATACTTCATAATAGTCTATCAATTAATAGAATAAAACCATTAAAATACAATCTAGGTCATTGATGGCGCTCAGTATAACTCTCTCCCTTTGTGGGGGGGCAGATCCTGGGCCGAATACAATGGATGCCATTGCTGTCCTCAACCATAAGCCCAGTGGATACCTCTGTCTTGCACACTCTGCAGAACTGTATTAGGGTCTGCAGGGTGTGGATGTCACCAGGTAGAGAGTTCCATCAGGCAGGAGCCAAGGCCAAAAAGGCCTGATTGAGGACAGCTGGACATCTTTTGGGCCAGTGATCACCAGGGAACATACCAGGAGAGGTGGTCCCACAGGCATGTTGGCCCCATGTTGGCCCCTTGAAGATGAGAACCAAAACCTTGAAGCAGATCTGGTAGTCAACCTGGAGCCAGTGCAGCTGGCGAAGCACCGGTCGAATGTGTGTGTCACATTGGGGTACATGTGAGTACCCGCGCTGCTGCATTCTGGACCAGTTGTAATTTCTGGGTCAGCTTCAAGAGCAGCCCTGCATAGAGCAAGTTACAGTCATCTAACGTTGAGGTGACCAGTCACTGTGGCTAGGTCAGGGTGAGGGAGGAAGGGGTCCAGTTGTCTGACTTTATGTAGTTGGAAGTTGCAGTTTGAATTTATGTGCTTCCAGCTTCTTAATGTTTTCTGTTTTAGATTTTTTTCTTCAATTGTTTCTCTTACTTTTTTGTGAGCCATTATGCATTCTTTCAAATGGAATGGCAGGTCCTGAAAATAGATAATGGAAGTGGAAGGAACCAAGTACATCTGATACAGCTTCACTTCATGTATTGTGGAGCAGTGCTTGCAGTAGTTAGAAGAGAACAGCCCACTTGCTGGGGTTTCCAACCTCCAGGTGGGGCCTGGAGATCTCCTGGAATTACAAGTGATCTCCAGATGACGGAGATCAGTCACTCTGGAGAAAATGGCTGTGGTCCTTGCTCTCCCCAAACCCTGCCCTCCCCAGGTTCCATCCCCAAAACTCCAGGAATTTCCCAACCCAGAAATGGCAACTATTGTTATCTCCCTTGTACAGAAAGCCTACAGTGTAAGTAACAGCTGCTAAAAGTAATGGACATCAGTAGTTAGAAGAGAACAGCCCACTTGCTGGGGTTTCCAACCTCCAGGTGGGGCCTGGAGATCTCCTGGAATTACAAGTGATCTCCAGATGACGGAGATCAGTCACTCTGGAGAAAATGGCTGTGGTCCTTGCTCTCCCCAAACCCTGCCCTCCCCAGGTTCCATCCCCAAAACTCCAGGAATTTCCCAACCCAGAAATGGCAACTATTGTTATCTCCCTTGTACAGAAAGCCTACAGTGTAAGTAACAGCTGCTAAAAGTAATGGACATGGTAGACTGATTTAAATTGCCAAGAAGAAAAGGCTGATTTAAATAATTGCCAAGAAGAAAAGGCTGATTTAAATAATTGATTTAAATAAAAAAAGCCATTCATTATTTAGATACATACTAAATAAACGTATACTGTGGTTGCTGTTACCATAAATTGTATTGATTTAAAACTACATAGAGCCTTTATATAATGTCAGAGGGGTACCCTATAATATAGTTTATTTTTACTTTTGTAGAAAATTATACAATTAATTGCACATTTTTAGATAATTTTATACCTATGATTCCAAGTAGGGTTTCTTTGAGAACCAGCAGTCATGACAGATTATTGTAGACAAGCTGCAATCAATGCCTGATAGGTCTTCTTCCTCATCATTCTTTTCTGTTTTAGTCTGTCCCATCTCCTCCTCCAGCTTTTTAATGCTGTGGCCAGTACCACCTGGGGGGGGGGGGGGGGGGAATAGTATCAACAAATGGCAAGGATGGATGGTGATGACTGATCAGATAATTGTTTGCCATGAGATGGAAGTCAAGTAGAACCATATCATTATATCTATTTCTGAACTGGTCATAAGTGTGGATTCTTAAAAATAATAGAAACAGCACTTCTAGCTTTAAGACATGAATGCCCTCTGAGATCTCAGTTGCCATTTTGGGGCTTGCTAGGAAACCACAACAAATATGGGTGATCCTCAACAATAGAATGAGATGTCAAATAACTGGTGGAGCAAAATCCCAGTATCCAGAGGAAAATATGGGCACTCCTGAGTGGGGACAGGTCTGTGTTGCCCAGGAGACAGGGTTATTCCTGTAAGAAGCTTTCAAAAATGCTCCTCCAACTCACTGGCCTGGGAATCCTAAAACCGTGTGTACACAAGAAAATTTTGGAGCAACATTAAGAAATGAGAGACAATTCTAAGTAATAAGATCAATTTTATTGCCTACAAAAAAGGGTTAGAGAAAGGCAAGAAAGAGAGATGAACTTAAAAACGCAATTTAATCACAGCAGTCCCTCAAATGAGCAGTGGTAGTTTACAGAGGTATCTTCACAGCTAGTCCAATAGAGCCAGTAGTGTGTGGTTTTTAAGTACTGTGTCCCCAAGAAGGAATGAAAAGAGAGGACCCCACAGTGAGGTAGGTTAGGCTGAGAGTGTGTGACTGGCCCAAGGTCAGCCAGCAAGCTTTAATGGCAGAGTGGGGATTTGAAGCTGATTCTGAGACACTAACCATTATACCACACTCATCTCAGTCTGAGTATTGTCCAAGTATCATAGTAGTGGAGGGCAGTTTGGGGGTAAAACTGAACCTAGAGCTAGTTTAAAAACGGGCTGTTTTAACGTCTACATTTGCATTGTTTCCTGATCATGTTAGAAATTATCTCTGGCAATTTACTCTAGTAGATATGCTAATTGTGACAGCAGATGATCCTGCCTTTGTTATTTAATTCAGGCGGGTTACATGATTGAGCGATCCAGTTGTAGGTTGTTTTTGGAATTCGTTAAGTATACTGGAATGTCTGTTAGTGTATTTCAAGCACTGGTCATCTTTTTAGTCCATATATTGGGTGTTCTCTTTATGTAATTTGTTTGTGTACGTGAAATTTTATAGTATTGCATCTATGCATTGGTGTTTTATTGTATTTTAATTTGTTGTACGCTGCCTTGAGCCAGCTTCTGCTGGCAAGGTGGGATATAAATCGAAATAAATAAATAATTCTCATGGGGTAACAAGACAAGCCTTTAGGCAGAAGGAGTTGCAAAGTTTCCTGGTTACCTCAACGCAATTCCAGCTACAAAATAAAATGCATGTAGAGCACTAAATGCAGACAAGGGCATAGACTTTCCAATTTCCCGGGGGGGGGGGCGGGGGCTGGGGCGTGGC